>NC_136498.1:19552980-19732980 GCF_053919585.1 Euprymna scolopes
CTGTCACTCTGTTTTCATGCAACTACTATTCTCTCGTCGTTCTAAGTAATCTTCCAGGAACTTGATTTTACTTTTCAAATTTGTCACCATAGCCAGATCGCTCGACACTACGCATTGAGGTTGTTGTTTATTTCAGGTTCAATTAAGTCATTGTGACCGAGCTCATTACCATGTTTCAAAATATATGATAGTTGATCTTCTATCCATAATAAAATACATTGTCTATAATAATACACGACACTAAAACATATATTTCTTAATTGATACTAATGCAAGAGCTACATTTATGCAAAAACACCAAAACTTGGAAGTATCCTGAGAAAGTATAGACCAATAATCTGCATCCAAAACCCTTGAAAGCGCCAACGGTATAATCAAGAGATGTAACGCTCTCTAAAAATTCGTGGACTACAAAAGTACTGACAGGATGCCGAACAGCCACGATAGATCAAAAATAGACTAGAAAGGGACATGGAAGACATGAATGAAATTGAGAGTTGATGAGAAGGAAAAGGGCTCTTTTGTTAGACTATACCAAAAGACTGGCAGAGAAGAAGCAACCGACATCGTTCGCAAGGAATATAAACTACACTCAATAAAAAGGATCCGGTTTAAATAAACGAAAAGGAAAATATAAAAAAGATGGTTTCTGATATTTTTCTGTCCGGCGAGGCATCGAAAATGTGGAAATTATCTAAAGAATAAAATACGGTATGGGTATAATACATTTTCTACGGCACAATCACGTTGACAAACCGGTTCTCGCCAGATCTCCGAAGTTAAGCAACGTTGAGCCTAGCCAGTACCAGATGAGTGACCATTTAGGAAGGCATGGCGCTGTATGTACAGGGTGGCCGAAAATTCCCAGGACACTATACATGTATTTTTAATAAAACACATTATTTTTTAATGAAACACACAGAAAACATATATATTCAACAAAAAAGAGAACTTTATTAGAAACAAAGCAGATAACAACTAGAGTAATTTAGTGGTCTAGGGGATCAGTATGTTGGCCCTCGTTGTTCTTGCACAATTTCATTCGCCTCCAGGTTCTTTGTGCCATTTTTTTTAGAGAATTCCTTGATACGCTAGCAAAAGCTGCAATCAATCATATTAACAGCATTAAAATATTAAAAATAGAGTGTCCTGGGACTTTTCGGCCACCCTGTACTTTCTTGGAAGGTTGGGCGTGGGGGCCAGTATACTCACCCTGTAAAAAGGACTCCTCGCTACAAAAACGTCTACAAAAAGTTGTAGATGGCCTATGCCTCTTCCGGACTCAAGGTATATGGATGGATAATACATTTTTGGTAAAATAGAATGGAAATACTGTTACGGTGTTCGATCTGGGGCAACACCGAGTAACTTGAATGTATTTTTTGTAAAAGAGAATGCTAACCTTCGAATGTACTATTAATGTAATTTGATAGGGTGGTACTTAGAAACAATTAATAATTTTAGTATTAATAAGTTGATAGATAAATAAGAATACGTGACAGACATCGCGCGTCTTATTAATCTTGAAATAATTTTGTTTAATCATTAGTGTAATATAAGTCAAGCATCAAATTCGGGTAAAAATAAATGACATCATCATAAAAAGTGGTAACGTCATCATGAAAGGTGCTGACGCCAGCCATAAGTCCTGAGTGATGTGTTGATTACATCATTAAAAAGGCAATGTTTTTGCACACGTAGATTTTAATTAAGTCAGAGTTTGGGAGAGACAGCCAGGTGACAAACTGACAGCCGGTCTATAATAGCTCAGAACACCCGAAGAAGCTGTCGGGTCAATGTAAATATTAAGGACAACATGCCACTTTTTACATATTGAGTAACAGTCGGTTGCTGAAAATAAAAACGAGATTTCTGGTTTCTTTGGAGCTTTTCCAAAATCGTTAAAACAAAACCAAGATGAAATAGGTATATTTTCTCTATTTGCTGATATTCAATCCGCAGTGAACTGTGATCCGTTCTCTTCTATTGTCCGTGTGTTCTATGTCCTGTCATAAATGCTATATACAATCAACATCTGAGCGACGATCACAACACACCAGACGAGACAAACTACGTTATAACACGTATTAGAGAAAATTAACACAAGTTAAAGAACGCTCACATTAAATGCATACCCGTAAATATATGAGTACGTTATATATAGACCAGTAAATAACATAATAACCGTGAAATTTAGTGTAACGAAATATTCCGTCATCTGTTGTTAAACATTGCCTGATTAGCTTTGTGTATTTGTCTGCTGTCTCGATATTTATATGAAACTTTATTCTAATTCAGTCCTCGTGATCATTCTTGGTTACATTGGGGATGAATGCCGGGCTGCATAGTTCAACTCCATCGATAAACAGTAATGATCATTTTTTATGACGAATATTGCTTAAGCTGCAAAATCTTATTAATATTTATTTAAAAAAAAATATTTTTATCAATTAAAAAATATATGTTCTAGTATTACATTTTCTTCCAGCGAATATTATTAAGGAAATTAACATTAATGCCGATGACGACCCTTTTTTTATCCTAATATTGGTTCTCTCACAACTTTATCGCAGTTGATCTAGAACAAGGTTTTTCCAACTTCTCTTTTGCGGACTCCTTTATATTTCAGGTTTTACCTTAGAGACCCCTTTATAAATGATTATGAAATTGACGCTCATGTAGTAAGATGTCTGATTGTTTGGTGTCACCTTTCTTCCGATTACCGTGGCATTATAACGACTAGGCGTAATCTGCATTTCTCACTGGTTTTTAATCAGCCGTAGGCCGAAGATCGATTGTCTGTGATTTCTATTCTATAACAAAATTAGGAGCTAGGAACGAGAAAAGTCCATAATGCTTAAAACATTAATATTAAATGAAAACAGCAATAGTATTTAACAAGTAGTTTTATTGCCAATTGCACACACGTAGGATTTTTCAATACGCACTTAGTGAGAAGGATGTGCTTGCTTCGCTTTGAACAAACTGTCAATTCTTGGCGATATTACTGACAAACATACACGTAAGTCACTTTCTGGAGCACGTCTAGGTCTGTATTTGTTTTTCAGATTGGTCAGTACCGAAAATTCTGTTTCGCATAAGTATGTTCTTGCAAACAGTAACAAAATCTTAACTGCCTTTCGAGGTAACAATGGATATTCGGAGGCTACAGTGATCCAGAATTTCGAAACTTGTTGCTGCATAAAACTGATTTTTTAAACTTCTGTCGCATGAAATTTAAGCCAGTTGTTCCAGGTCATTTCCTGTGAGCATGCTATCAGCAATTTCAACATTAAACGGCTTTCTCATCCAGTCAAAATTTTCAATATTATCTGGAATATCTTTCAAGAAATATTTGTCAAAATGTTCGGCTAGTGATATCAAATGTTATTTAACATCTACAATTATCAAATCAACATTATCTGAATCATTGTTGCTGAGGTAATCGTCCAGTGTACGGAACATATCTAAAGTTTTCTTACTTTTGTAGTCCATATATTCAGTTTTTTCTTGAAAGCTTGTATTTTGTAATGACTAAATAAAATATTTGAATTTATTCCTTGTAGAGAGAAATTCAGTTAATTAAATCTGTTGAATATATCTGGCAGATAAGCAACTTTGCAAAGCCAAAGTTCATCGGCCATTATCGAAGCCAGATCAGCATAATGAACACACAGGAACATCAACAGATCTTCTTTAAGTTCAAATAAACGCTGAATTACTTTACCTCGTGATAGCCCTCTTACCTCTGTATGAAACAACAGACTTGAACGTTCGGCCCCCATCTCACCACAGTGTATTGCAAAGAAACGACTAAACAGTGGTCTGGTCTTAATGAAATTTATCGCTTTAATACAAGATAAGGAGACTTCGAAAAAAGAGGTATCCATTTATTGGCAACCAGAGCTTCTCGATGAATCATGCAATGTGTTGCAATTATATTAGGTGCTACTTTTTAATATGTCCCACAACAAGCCTAATTGAGAATGAAAAGAGTCCAATACTTTTCTCAACAGCTGTTCTAGTTGGCATAGGATGACAAAATAGAAAATATTCAAGCATTTCACTTTCCTAACAATGCCGCACATACACCATAAGTTGAAATCCACTGGTAATATCTGCGCTTTCATCAAGTTATAATGCAAAAATACCTGTTTTCATTCTGCCAATTAACTGAGTTTTTATGTCGTCTGACATATCTTCTATTCTTTGCGCAATTGTGTCATCTGACAGTGGCACAGCTTTCAATTTCACGGCACATTTTTCATCCAAAACTGCCTCACACATGTCTATTGCACAGGACGATACACGTTCTTCAGCAATATTATGGGCCTTCTTAACACGAGCCACTATAAGTGCGATTAAATAAGATGCCCGTAATAGATTATGATTTGATGTTATTGACATTGCAAAAGTGTTTGTCTGCCTTAAATAATTATTCCTTTTTCTTTCAAAAAATCTTTTGGTTTTGTGGCAAATTTAGGATGTAGTGTTGTTAAATGTTGCTGCAATTTAGCTGACTTCGGGGATTCATTCGACAACAACTCATGACAAAGTAAACACTGTGGTCTGTTAGCATTAGACACACTTGCAATTAATCGAAATCGAATATATTCCGCATCATATTTTCTTAATTTGTTTTTCTGAACAATCTCTTCTGTCTCTGTATCAGATTATGAGTTGATTTCATCATGAGCTTTCCGTTTCCAAAATTTATCCATGGGTAAAGTTTGCAGCCCGAAAAAGCAAAATTTGATAAAATATTTTTCGTATAAATAATGCAAGCTTAGTCATTTAGGCACATAAATAAGTAAAAATCAGATATTCAGACATTAAGAATTCCTGACACGCGATCAGTGTTCAAGCCCCGCTGTAATCCTGTTCTGTACTACGCAGGAGAATTAATTTTGTGTAATAAAATTACGCAACGTTGAATATATTTCAACAGCAATAAAAAATAATAACTCTTTACATTTTTATAAATGTTCAAAATCATAGGAAAAAGAAAAATACATTTTATAAAAATGAAAACGTTGGAGTGTAGGATTTGTGCAGATCAAATACCTTGCTTACTTTTTAATTGTTGCCATACACGCACTATAAACAAATTTATTAAATGTTCAACTGAAAAAGGAATTGTGTTGTATTAAAGAGCTTAAACGTATTTCTACCAGTTAGAATAAAATCCCAAAACAAAACGTTTATTATGTCAGACGTTTTGACATTTAAAATTGAAAATCGCATACGTCAGTAATTAAGTCTATGCCACAGAACATAAAAGAATAAGGAAAATAACTAAAAAATATTTAAAATAAAAAAGGCATATGGATTAAATAGCGGAAATTTAAACTATTCATTTAAATAAAGTTATTCCGTATGTCTGCCACTAAATAAAATCATTACGAAAGGACAACAGATTTTTCATTTGTTTTAATTATGAAGTAGGTTAGAATAAGATGTTATGAATAATAAGTAACAAGTATTTTTATATTACAACTTTTAACTACGAACTTTAAATTTAAAAAAAAAACAACTACCAATAACCTTATTTTTAAATTTTTAATGTTTCTATAAAAAAACAACATAAAATGTGTATCAATTACAATAATAAAAGAAACACATTTTATTAAAAAACATATTTTGAATTTTTAGTGGCAATAGATAAGTAAATACCAGAATTTAAAAAAAATAACAAATTTTAAAATAGATTTAGTTTACCACATTTATTAATTTATTATTAAAAATTTATTTAAGTAAAACCATCAGATGAAATTTAAAATTGGCGGTGCCGATGGGGTTTTATTAAAGGAAAGCGCTTAAATTTAACTACAAAATTGAAATTTTAGATACATACGTTTACAGATTATAAAAAGACAAATTTTGATTGAAAAAAAAAACATATATAAAATCAAATTACCCATAAAAAGTATTTTCTGTCCGGCTACATATTTCCTCTCTTGTCCTTGCGGACCCCCTGTGGTCCGGGAACTACAGTTTGAAAACCCCTGATCTAGAAGTTGATCTGAAGTTATGAAATTATTGGTATTATGAACTGAAGTAAAACATGATTCGTTTAATTCTGATTCAACTCAGCTATTGTCTTTCAGTCGCAGGCGTTGCCCTTTCCGTCCTCAGATTCTTATAGATTGTGTTGCTCTCGAAATCGGCTCTAAAACGTCTTGGTCTTTCTTATAAAATCTTTCGTGAAATCTATATAATTAATCCATTGCACATTTTGCTTTTCACAAATCCATTTCTCGCTATTCTCTATCTCGACAAATCTACAATCAGGCCATTTATGGAGTACTGTAGTCATATTTGAGCTGATGAATAAGTGCCCCATTTAAACGTATTTGTAATTTGATCTGCCCCACTCTTTTTTTTTTCTTCACTGTAATCTCCTTTACGGATGTGATGTTGCTAATTTCAATGCTGTCTACAAATCTTATTATGGAATTTTTTTCTACAATTGTTTGATCTATACCATGCTTCCTTTGTTCAAGCTTCCTTGACTCGTTGGTCTAGAAATCCGAATCAAGTTACCATATTAGTGCATCATGATTCCAGTAAATTCTTTAATAGAACTCCTATCATGCGCACTCTTTTCCATTCTATTTGCACTTGATCTTTTCAAGACTGAGGTCAATAAGTATATCTTGCCTTTCGAATAATTATCTTTAGATTTGGTAAACTGCTTACATCAAATGACTTCATGTCTTGTCTTAAGCGATTTCCACAATACACCCCACACACACACACATATATTATGAAAATCGCTCAAGGCAAGGTATGAAGCCATTTGATGTAAGCAATTAAGCAATTTGATGAGAGAAAGGCACTAAGCCATTTAATGTAAGAAAAAAAGTTTTTATTAATTCATACTTATATATATATATACTAGCAGAAGTATCCGCCGTTGACTGGATTCAAAAACAGCCTACAGAAAATGGACTGTGATTGATGAAAGTATGATAGGTTATGAAAAGGCGGGAGGTTGTATAGAGATAAGTTTTGATACTCAAAAATTTTACCCTATGCAATATATGATGACAGTAAAGATAATTTTCGCGAAAATATATTTTTTGTATCAACTTTGTTTCCATTCGTAGCCAAGAGTGACTAACAAAATGATGTTTCTTTACAAAGAGAAATTGTTATATATATAATAATATAAATATACAAGAAATAAATGTTACCATAGTCAATAAAAGTAATTTTTTTGGTAGAAAAGTTCATTGGTGTGTATTTTTAAGTAGTTTGTACAATTTTTTTTTTTAATTCACAAACCAGTTAAAAAAAAAATTAAATGGCAGCGACTTTGAAATGGAGACCCCCGTTTTCAATTTGAAGGTAACAATTTAAGAGAGTTCCGTCAACGTAAGGAATATTTATAAACATATTTTAATGTTTTCCGTTATTTTGTGCCTGAGGATTATTCGATTATAACATCTGTAGTTTATATAAAAAGTCATTTAAGTAGTTATCGCCTCAAATTTCTTTTTAATTTCGGTTCCTTGAAATTATTTCAAGTAAAGAGCATTAAAAACTATTTCAAAACAAAAAAAAACATGATCTGGACTTTTATTGACTATGGTAACATGTATTTATTGTTTCGGGTAGTCGTTTGTTGGCTTTTCTGCTAAACACTCTTACTAAATAATATCGACGAAATATCGAAAAAAAAGTTTATAGTAAAATAATCCGAAAGAGCAAAATGCGATATTAAAAAAGTAAACACGTAATTACTTTAGTTTTTTAAAGCAAAGAATCGATATAAATATGAATAAGAAGAAAATGGCACCCTTTTCAAGCAGAACATCTTCGTTTCAATTTTACAATATTGAACGGTGTTGTATTGCGCCGTCGGATTCAGGGTTGTAATTGTAATGTAAAGAACACGCAGAAAGGGTCGTACTCTACTGGATTCCTTCTAGTACACGTACACAAAAAACTTAAACAGATATATAAATAAAAATAAAAAAGGTTATGCAAATATTTTTTAAAAGACACGTAATTACGTGAGCAGGAGTTTTTCCTTCTTTTGACACGATAACAAGTAACGTTTTTATTTTTTATTATTTATTTATTTATCTATTTTCGAAAGAGTGCCACGTGCAAGTGGGGAAGGAAAAGCCAGAGTTATGTAAAATTTGTGTCGAGAATTGTCTAAAGTTCCGACTTTTTTTTTGGCTTCCAGTTTAATAAGAACGTGAATTTATGAGGTGAATTTATTCGACACAATATGATTCAACTAAAAATAAATAAAAGCTAACGTGAATTAAGATTAAAGTTAAGGTGTTATCGTGGACCCTCACCCATTATAAAAAAACTTGTTAAACTTAGTGACATATTTACATTATATGGAGGTCAGGCGCGAACGATCACGCAATAATTTTATTATACCATATTTCTTCAAACTGAAACATAATTATCAAAGTATACTTACGCAGATAGATATGAAAAGTCTTTATAAAAGTTTGATATCTATTTCCATTCTATGGAGGCCAGGCACGAACGCAGACCCCACAATTTTATTATACCATCCCTATTTAAGTTAAAACACACTTATCGAAGTGTTCATATGTACATCTATATCAAAATAACTTGTAAACGTTTTTTTTTTTCACTTTTAATTTTTTTATTTCCATACTTTGTGGACCAGGCGCGAACACAGACTCCATAATTTTAATGAACCACTGTTCTACCAGATCAAACCTACCCCTTCCTGTGTCTCGATAATCTTCTATCATTATATGTAATCAGTTTTTTAAGGTGTTATCGTGGACCCTCACCCATTATAAAAAAAACTTGTTAAACTTTGTGACATATTTACATTCTATGGAGGCCAGGCGCGAACGATCACGCAATAATTTTATTATACCATATTTCTTCAAACTGAAACATAATTATCAAAGCATACGTACGAAAATAGATATGGAAAGTATTCGTTAAAGTTTGTGCCATATTACATGGAGTACAGGCGCGAACGCAGACTCCACCATTTGATTATACCATCTCTATTTAAGTTGAAACATACTTATCAAAGTATTCTTATGTTCATCTATATGAAAACTTTTTATTTTTTATTTCCATACTTTGGGGGCCAGGCGCGAACGCAAACCCCACAATTTTTATGAACCACCGTTCTGCCAGATCAAACGTACCCATTCCTGATCCTCGATAATCTTCTATCATTATCATTTTTTTAAAAATAGTCAACCATATAGGAGCCTATTCGTGACCATAAAGGCACACACCCACACCCACAGGCGTTCAGCTTTATATATATATATATATATATATATATATATATATATATATATATATATATATATATATATATATATAAGTATGAATTAATGACGAGAAAGAAAAAAAAGAGAAATAGACAGACAGAGTTAAAGAAAGAAATATTGCTTTCAATTTCCATTATTGTCTGACCAATCTGTAAAAGGGGTCGGTCAGGCGGGGTCAAGGTCCTCTGAGAGCACTTCGTATAATGTCTGCTGGTGGTCTGACACATCACTGTTTCATCTAACGTTTTTCGGAACTACTTTTAAGGTTCTGAGTAAAAATGTATCATAGGAAATCTAGATCAAAGGAAAGGAATATAAGAGGACGTTTAATACAATTCAGCCACGCAGCGAGAGTCGTTTTGAACTGAGTCGTCGTTGTTGTCGTCATCAATGATCTCGTTAAACTGGAGTCCAATGGCCCACATCCCTCTTAGCTATGACTTAAACTGACACGTTTCTCGGATACGCCTTAATGCAACTTCAACCCTTTTCCTCTGGCCCGCTTTTTCTTTTTAGCACTTATCTATTTGTTTCCTTTACGATATAAAAACACTTTTAGAGTCATTTAACATCAAAGTACTGAATCTTTGAGAAATCATTAATGAAACAGGACTCTCAGAACACGCGCTGATATTTAAGCTAGAAGAATAAAAACTTCCGAATTTCAGAGACCGTTTTCCAAATGTATTAAGTTAAGTTATAAACCCGACTGCATTTGAACTAGATTTTGAGTCTGATCTGTACTATTTGAGGGTACTAAGTATTGTAAGTTGTTTTGTAGCATCATGTATTTGCTCCCATCAAATGAATTGTAACAGAACGCATATGAGCTCGTATGAAACTAACAGCAACAGCCGAAGGATGGGTGACAAACAATTGTAATAGCAGCAGAAACAGCATTTGAACGCGTATACAAATTATGAAATGTGCACGAGCTGGCCCGAAAGGAAAAAGGGAAAGAAAGACACCATGTGGTCGTGGAGAAATAAAGTCGGCATCGGAGGAGATTGACGTGTAAAATGACGGGAGAAGAAAGAGTGCAGTCGAAAATAGTAGTCGTTTACGAAATGCATTAAGTGGAGCAGAAGCGAGAGGCCTTCAAGTTGGTGTTGAGACAGTGGAAAAAGAAAAATGGTAATCAACGTCTTGAGTTAATAAAAAGGAGGAAGAAAAATCGAGTCGAATTTATTAATTTTTATTCCTTTTTCGACGGTGCCGGACGGCGTAGGGGGTTCGAGAGAGGTTTTTGAACTGTAACGAACACGGTTCGAGCTTAACGACCGCGTTACATAATTATTGTTGGCATTCGTTTCTCAGATATCTCTCCCCTCCGAATAATTTCTACATAGAAAGCGTCTTTCTTAGAAATCCACGCCTGTGGAACTCTCTTCTGTTTGCTTGTTTCCCACCCGAATACAACTTGGATGGCTTTCAAGTTCAGCATAAACAAATTTCTGATAAACTGCCTCCTTGAGTAAGATACATTATCAAATCTCAATTACTAACGATTACTACGATATTATCCCATTGATTACTGTACACGCAATAACACTGAGTGGTTTCCGGGCCTTGGTGGTGACTTGTAAAAAAAAAGAATATTTTCAAGAAAAGCAATAGGTACTAACGAGAAAGACAGCCGGAAGGATGTCAATATCCTAAGTTTGAGTGCTCCTCTGAAATCAACTGGATTCGAAATTGGCACTCCCAGAATGCAAGTCAATGTTGTTAGCCATTTAGCCACGATCAACTCTTGTAGATAGGATTATTTAAGTGCGTTAGATGAATGCAGTAATACAGAGTATAGATTACTATCTACATTTTGAATGAATATAAAAAATTACAGTTGTTTAACACAATAATAAAAACTAAATGTATTTATTTATGAATATACATATTTTTTCAAACAAGCACTTTTGTTTACAATATTATTGTTTTTTCTTACAGAGTCTCATATTATTTAAAACACAGTAATATTAAAACTGTATTTCTCGTAATAATAGATCGTACACACAATGAAAACTGTAGATGAGAAATGTAGGTCTCGGAATCTTTATAGACGATGATTAATAATTTCGATTTATTAATTCGGATTACAATCCTGGATGATATTCCATCATTGTATAGTTTTTATGGAACCATTCTGTTTTAAGCAATTTTGTTTCTACGCATCTTGTCCTTCGCTATATTCTTTAATTTTTCCCCCGGGCGTCGTATAAGGCGAAATCGTCTGTAAAAATTATCTGCAAACTCAACAAACTTGTGGAAAAAATATTATTTGGAGAAGAAAACTATAAAAGATTCCTCGATTTCTTATTTCTTATTTATTTTAGAGAATTTTGGCTTTACTTTCGGCGACCGCGTAACTCCTGCTATTTGGTGCTTTAGTCCTCACATTCAAGCAGCGAAGTTTTTGACAAATAAGGAAGCATCGCTATTTTGTGGGTCAGGATCTATTCTATCTAACACTCATCACTGCGTAGTTTTTACCTTAAAGTACTTTTTAGGTACGTACATCAAGTCACTGCATGAGCAATTTCCATGAAAAAGAAGAAATATCGAGAAATAATGCTAGCAATTTAGCAAATATAATCTGCGAGCCGTTTGTTGAATTGTGTGTAACGTAGTTAGGCTGATGTGCATATATTTATATATTAATAATATGGGCATGTGAGAAACTCGTCTATATCATAAGGGGATATATGTACTAGCAGGATACACGTAAGCGCATTGCGTGGTTAAATGATTACAAAGTCAGAACACATTACGTAAGGTCCTTCACCAAATAAAATTATGTGGCTTAATCTGTCTGATATTGTCTGGCAGTGGCAGCTTGCGAAAACATCTTCTTTGATTGAAATAATCATTGGTTACTGGGTATTAGTACAATTTGAGGGTTATTACACTGCAACTCACTCCCGGCCAACTGGACGCCGGTTATGTTCACTAATAGTTACTGATGTATTGTGGTATTTACTGGCGGAGTCTAACTTTCATTACAGAGAGTTATTGGCGTATACATTCTGTATAGACGTTATTATGAGGAATATAGTTGGGAGTTGTTTACGATGGATTACACGTTGTCTGACAAACTATAACTCTATTTTTATGATCATACGTTTTCTGTCTATTTTTCTATGTCTTTGTTTTCTTTTTTATATACAGTCCGTTTGGAATGTTTATTGTTTTCTGTCTTGTTTATCGTTTTATGTTTTGTTTATTGTTTTCTGTCTTGTTTATTGTTTTCTGTCTTGTTTATTGTTTTCTGTTTTTGTTTATTGTTTTCTGTCTTGTTTATTGTTTTCGGTTTTGTTTATTGTTTTCTGTCTTGTTTATTGTTTTCTCTTTTTGTTTATTGTTTTCTGTCTTGTTTATTGTTTTCTGTCTTGTTTATTTTTTCTGTCTTGTTTATTGTTTTCGGTTTTGTTTATTATTTTTCTGTCTTGTTTATTGTTTTCGGTTTTTGTTTATTGTTTTCTGTCTTGTTTATTGTTTTCTGTCTTGTCTATTGTTTTCTGTCTTGTTTATTTTTTCGGTTTTTGTTTATTGTTTTCGGTTTTTTTTATTGTTTTCTGTCTTGTTTATTGTTTTCGTTTTTTTATTTTTTCTGTCTTGTTTATTGTTTTCTGTCTTGTTTATTGTTTTCTGTCTTGTTTATTGTTTTCGGTTTTGTTTATTTTTTCTGTCTTGTTTATTGTTTTCGGTTTTTGTTTATTGTTTTCTGTCTTGTTTATTGTTTTCTGTCTTGTCTATTGTTTTCTGTCTTGTTTATTTTTTCGGTTTTTGTTTATTGTTTTCGGTTTTTTTTATTGTTTTCTGTCTTGTTTATTGTTTTCGTTTTTTTATTTTTTCTGTCTTGTTTATTGTTTTCTGTCTTGTTTATTGTTTTCTGTCTTGTTTATTGTTTTCTGTCTTGTTTATTGTTTTCGGTTTTGTTTATTTTTTCTGTCTTGTTTATTGTTTTCTGTTTTGTTTATTGTTTTCTGTCTTGTTTATTGTTTTCTGTTTTGTTTATTGTTTTCGGTTTTGTTTATTGTTTTCTGTTTTGTTTATTGTTTTCTGTCTTGTTTATTGTTTTCTGTCTTGTTTATTGTTTTCTGTTTTGTTTATTGTTTTCGGTTTTGTTTATTGTTTTCGGTTTTGTTTATTGTTTTCTGTTTTGTTTATTGTTTTCTGTTTTGTTTATTGTTTTCTGTCTTGTTTATTGTTTTCTGTCTTGTTTATTGTTTTCTGTCTTGTTTATTGTTTTCGGTTTTGTTTATTGTTTTCTGTTTTTTTTATTGTTTTCGGTTTTGTTTATTGTTTTCTGTTTTGTTTATTGTTTTCTGTCTTGTTTATTGTTTTCTGTTTTGTTTATTGTTTTCTGTTTTGTTTATTGTTTTCTGTTTTGTTTATTGTTTTCTGTTTTGTTTATTGTTTTCGGTTTTGTTTATTGTTTTCTGTTTTGTTTATTGTTTTCTGTCTTGTTTATTGTTTTCTGTCTTGTTTATTGTTTTCTGTCTTGTTTATTGTTTTCGGTTTTGTTTATTGTTTTCTGTTTTGTTTATTGTTTTCGGTTTTGTTTATTGTTTTCTGTTTTGTTTATTGTTTTCTGTCTTGTTTATTGTTTTCTGTCTTGTTTATTGTTTTCTGTCTTGTTTATTGTTTTCTGTCTTGTTTATTGTTTTCTGTTTTGTTTATTGTTTTCGGTTTTGTTTATTGTTTTCTGTTTTGTTTATTGTTTTCTGTCTTGTTTATTGTTTTCTGTTTTGTTTATTGTTTTCTGTTTTGTTTATTGTTTTCTGTTTTGTTTATTGTTTTCTGTTTTGTTTATTGTTTTCTGTCTTGTTTATTGTTTTCTGTCTTGTTTATTGTTTTCTGTCTTGTTTATTGTTTTCGGTTTTGTTTATTGTTTTCTGTTTTGTTTATTGTTTTCGGTTTTGTTTATTGTTTTCTGTTTTGTTTATTGTTTTCTGTCTTGTTTATTGTTTTCTGTTTTGTTTATTGTTTTCGGTTTTGTTTATTGTTTTCTGTCTTGTTTATTGTTTTCTGTCTTGTTTATTGTTTTCTGTTTTGTTTATTGTTTTCTGTTTTATTTATTGTTTTCTGTCTTGTTTATTGTTTTCTGTTTTGTTTATTGTTTTCGGTTTTGTTTATTGTTTTCTGTTTTGTTTATTGTTTTCTGTCTTGTTTATTGTTTTCTGTTTTGTTTATTGTTTTCGGTTTTGTTTATTTTTTTCCGTCTTGTTTATTGTTTTCTGTTTTGTTTATTGTTTTCTGTCTTGTTTATTGTTTTCTGTCTTGTTTATTGTTTTCTGTCTTGTTTATTGTTTTCGGTTTTGTTTATTTTTTTCTGTCTTGTTTATTGTTTTCTCTTTTGTTTATTGTTTTCTGTCTTGTTTATTGTTTTCTGTTTTGTTTATTGTTTTCAGTTTTGTTTATTTTTTCTGTTTTTGTTTATTTTTTCTCTTTTTTATTGTTTTCTTTTTTGTTTATTTTTTCTCTTGTTTATTGTTTTCTGTCTTGTTTATTGTTTTCTGTTTTGTTTATTGTTTTCTGTTTTTGTTTATTGTTTTCGGTTTTGTTTATTTTTTCTGTTTTTGTTTATTTTTTCTCTTTTTTATTGTTTTCTTTTTTGCTTATTGCTTTCTCTTTTTTATTATTTTCTTTTTTGTTTGTTGTTTTCTCTTTTTGTTTATTGTTTTCTCTTTTTGTTTATAGTTTGCTCTTTTGTTTATTGTTTTCTGTTTTGTTTGTTGTTTTCTCTTTTTGTTTATTGTTTTCTCTTTTTTATTATTTTCTTTTTTGTTTGTTGTTTTCTCTTTTTGTTTGTTGTTTTCTCTTTTTGTTTATTGTTTTCTCTTTTTGTTTATTGTTTTCTTTTTTGTTTGTTGTTTTCTCTTTTTGTTTATTGCTTTCTCTTTTTTATTATTTTCTTTTTTGTTTGTTGTTTTCTTTTTTTGTTTATTGTTTTCTCTTTTTGTTTATAGTTTGCTCTTTTGTTTATTGTTTTCTTTTTTGTTTATTGTTTTCTCTTTTTGTTTATTGTTTTCTCTTTTTGTTTTCTCTTTTTGTTTATTGTTTTCTCTTTTTGTTTATTATTTTCCCTTTTTGTCTATTGATTTCTCCTTTGTTTATTGTTGTCTTTTTTGTTTATTTTTTTCTTTTTTGTTTATTGTTTTCTCTTTTTGTTTATTGTTTTCTCTTTTTGTTTTCTCTTTTTGTTTATTGTTTTCTCTTTTTGTGTTATTATTTTCTCTTTTTGTCTATTGATTTCTCCTTTGTTTATTGTTGTCTTTTTTGTTTATTGTTTTCTTTTTTGTTGTTTTCTTTTTTAGTTTATTATTTTCTCTTTTTGGTTTATTGTTTTCTTTTTTGGTTTATTGTTTTCTTTTTTGGTTTATTGTTTTCTCTTGTTGCTTATTATTTTCTCTTTTGTTTTTATTTTCTCTTTTTGGTTATTGTTTTCTTTTTTGGTTTATTGTTTTCTCTTGTTGCTTATTATTTTCCCTTTTTGTTTATTATTTTCTCTTTTTGTTTATTGTTTTCTTTTTTGATTTATTGTTTTCTCTTGTTGCTTATTATTTTCCCTTTTTGTTTATTATTTTCTCTTTTTGTTTATTGTTTTCTCTTTATGTTTATTGTTTTCTTTTTTGGTTTATTGTTTTCTCTTTTTGTTTATTGTTTTCTCTTTTGTTTATGTTTTTCTTTTTTTGTTTATTGTTTTCTCTTTTTGATTATTGTTTTCTTTTTGTTCATTGTTTTTTGTTTCTTGTTTTCTCTTTTTATTTATTGTTTTCTCTTTTTGTTTATTGTTTTCTTTTTGTTTATGTTTTTCTCTTTTTGTTTATTGTTTTCTTTTTTGTTTATTGTTTTCTCTTTTTGTTTATTTCTTATGTTATTTCGGCATTTAGCAACCATTTCTCTCTTTTGCTTAAGTTTCTATACTGCTTAAAACCAACGCATTTCATATATATCTATATATTAATTATTTTATCTTTTCTATACAATTTGACGTCATTTAGAGTTTTTCCGGTATTATGATAAAGATTATCGCATGTAAAATTGTATCCAATGCTTTTCCAAAACTTGCTAAACAACACACGTGCATGTAGTTTGATTGATAGCAAGACTATTTGCCAGTGACAATTTTACATGTGTTTTTCGGCAAATAAAGTTTAAGGTGAAAGGCGGTGAGAAATAGTTTACCTTTTTGAACATTGAACATTTCCTTAATGCTATATAGAGAATACGCCCATATAAGAGACGGTTAATCTAGACTAAATTGAAGAGGTTAGCTCCCAAATATTTGCGTTTTTTTCATATTTTGCCGAAAAAAATATAGATGTTTATTTAACGGAATAAAACGAACATATTTTTTCTAATAATTTTATTTCCGCATAAACTTCCTTAATTTTTTCGGAATAAAAAAAAACATAAATGTTTTGAAGATAATCTCTTCAATATATAAATGTCTATGAAATGTTTCCGTTTAAAATGTCATCTATTTACACAAGCGCGCAAAAAGTAACAATAATGACGTAGAAAAATTTGTTTGTTAAAATTTGTCTACAGTTATAAATATTTTTTCTGAAAGATTTTGCTTCGAATATTTACTATAGTCTGGCAACACACTTATGGTCAGCTATTGGACATGTTTACCCTCATAAAACCTTTAGAACACATACATTTCAGATTACAGAAAAAAGGAATTGATGTACCTGGATAATGCTTCCCCTACAATTTACTTTTTTTTATCGTTCACAGGCTAATTTTGGAATTAAAACTTCCTACTGTAGTGAGCACCCACTTTTTGACCACTTTCGTTGTTAATTCTACCATTAGAAATTAGACTTTTCCTTTTCAACTTTTCGCAAATTTCTCCGGCGTTTATTATAGATTACTCGCTTATCTTTCACATTACTAAAAACCTTTGAAAAATGTCATAACCTCACAACCCGAAAAGAGAAAAAGTTAACAGCTATAGGCAACATTAGGAACTGACGTAGCAAAAAAGTGTGTGTTTTATTTATTAGGACGTTATCATCCCAAATTGAACCTCCACTATAACAGTTATTAAAAATATTTCCTTTTTTAATCAGAAAATTAAGTCTGTTCTTGATGATAATCGACGGAAAATAACAGCAAAGTTACAGGGGAAAAAATTAAGACTACGGAAATTCTTGTTCTGGTCCACCGTAGTGTTTTGATTGTTTTTTTCCCGTGAATAAATGCATTGGATTATAATTAATTTTTAGTTCATTCTTTTACTTTCATTATAAATTACAGGCGGACGGAAATACCTGCTATCTAATAAGCCACACTGTCCTACTTTTAATTGAAACGTTAGGGTAATGCACTGATTAATCACAGCACATAATCAAATCTTACTGTAAAGAATGAGTTTACAAATACTATCGGTGTTACTTCGGCACGGTATATTCATTTCGGCCACGGGCGCTAATGCCCGCTATATTACTGGGCCAGCAATGGCTCCGACTAACATCCGTAGTTTAATTTCTTTTTTACAGGTTGGGAGCATACTGTCACAGAGAAACGCCGGTACAATGGTCCTGTTAGTATATGTATATATATATATATATATATATATATATATATATATATATATATATATATATATATATATATATATATATATGAGTTTCCATACGCAGTATTCTGAAACAAAAGCCAACTGAAAATTTTTACTCAACATAATTTGAGCTAGAAGTCGACAAGAAGAATCAATTACATTTAATCAACAATCGAAAGTGCAGTAATTAAAAATACGCATCTTAAATATTAAAAATAAAATACCCACATTTGCGTGAAACAACATATCTTTCTATTAAACTCTAACTACTGGCTATATTCAACGTTGCTTAATTTTGACCATGCGATGTGAACCGGTAACTAAACTCGTAAGATATCCTCAATTTCATTTGTTACCTATGAACCGTTTTAAAACCAAGTAAGATCTATTTGCTTAAGAAAAAACGTTTTTTCTTGTGTTTTTGCTAAAGATCGTTTTATATTCATATTTTTCTAGCATTTCCCAATCTCCACAATATTGAATCTCTCTGCATGTTTTCAAATATTTTTATGAAATGCATTCTGATGAACTCGTAGAACTTGTGCTCCCTCGACATACATATCCCCAACAGACTGGCTTAGCAACAAAATAACATTATTTCTCTGCTTGTGTCCTCAAATGTCATTACGTTTTCACTCGAAAACTAAGCTTCCTGCTACCTACTTCCTTGACTGTGCTGATATGCAAATATATAAATGTAACGCGAACCAACATATTGTTAATCTTTCTTAGGCACTGCCCTGAATATTAGACCCTTACATCCAACTAACGATGAGTCTCAGGGCTGAACGCGAGGAAAATAAATTCCTGTATTCCTGTATTTTGTGCAGCTAGTTTATTGACAGAAGTGTGTAATAAGCCTATGCAGATGAGTTATTGCATTTCTGCCTGTATGTGAGACCTTTACATATAATATCAATCATAGCACTACTGACACCTGACACTTCTCTTATTACAAAATAGAACAAAAAAGTTATAGAAATCTGCGCGAAGCTATTATATATGTGTCTGAGAGAATGCTGTTACTGAACGGGTGTGCCAGAAATGGTTTGATCGATTTCCAATAGAATTTCTCAGCGTAGAATACTCACACTCTGGCTGATGAAAGCTTACCTAGTTTGAACACATAAAAACTGTAGTTGAAGAAGATTTCCGTTTGACAATCAGACAAATCACAGATATTTTTAAGATGTCAAAGTTGAGAGTGGAAAATGAATTCCATTTATACACAATTGTAAATGACGGTCGAATTTACTGGTCAACCCTATACAAGTTAGCATTAAAACAAGTTGCGACATTTACATACACGCAACTTTGTAACACAATATCCCATTAGAGATGCAGTTAATTCCGTGAAATTTATCCTACGAGTTTATTAGTATTTTTTTATGATTGGTTTATAACTTTGTGTATTGTTTTAGCTTGTGTCATATTTTTAACCATCTCAGATGAACGGGAAACTTTCTCACTTTCAACCAACCTTCTCTCAGGCTGATTGTTTAAAGCTGATCTTCGACAGACAATGACCTCAAATGCTATCAGTTCAAGATTCATGTGAACAATGAATCGCATTTTTATCTTAGTCTGAATGCTTGAAATTGAAATATTCATTAGGATTCAACGTATTATTCAATGTTAATGCTCATTGCATATTAAAATTGCAAAGGATAGTTTTGAATACAATTTATTTAATTACTGCTTTAGGAGAAGCACAAATGCATTTGATCAGATCGTAGATTTGTGTAGCAGGAACCTAATTCTGAGATGATATCAGGAAGACTAAATTCCATCCACCTTTTACATATAATGGAAGCAAATATGACACTCGTTCTTTACCTTTCAATTCTCTTCAGGAATGCATTTTCGTGTAATTTCCCAATCGTTCATTACCTATTTCCTTTTTCTCTTTATTCCCTCGCGAACTCACATTTCAGTTTGATTTATCATTTTTAAGAGCACAAAACACAAGAAAACATTCTGAGTTTTAAATTCCAACACATTTTATTTATAACTAGCTGGGCTAACCGACGTTGCTCGGGATCATATGAAGAACGAGAAAATTGAAGTTGATTTTGAATATAATTGTTATTCTTTGGAGAGATGAATTTTTAATGTGTATGTATCATTTGCTATTTCGAGCAAAAGAATATGTTACCTACCCTAGGACGGATATTACACATATGAAACAATTGTACCTTCCTTAGGACAGGTAATTTACAGAATGTATATGAAATAAGTGTTACCTTTTTGGAACGGGTAATTTACAACACATATTTAACATATGTTTACCTACCAAATTACGTAAAAAAGCAACATATTCATGTGTCTTTCTACTCCCCCACTACAACTGTGACGAAATTCCTAGAAGTTAACATTGAAAATTCAGAAAAATATTATTGATCACCTGATAAATTGTCTGGGCTTATTATTTAATTACAAAAAAAACAAAACAATCAATTAACTCACATTGCATTATTTTGATAAATTCTTGGATATGCTACTAATTACGACAATCATTTTTCATAATTTTAACCCACATTATCGCCCCCATCTTACGAAAAATAACAACATTGATGTATTGTCCGGGTTGATTAATTCATTACAAACACACCAATCAATTAACTCACATTTCATATTTTTTCATAATTCTTGGATATGTTACTAAGTTCGACAATCATGTTTTCATAATTTTAAACGACATTATCGCACCTCCTTACGAAAATAATAACTTTAATGTAGAGTCTGGGCAGATTAATTTATTACGAAGTATTTTTAAAAAAAAATCATCCTAAATGTTTTTCATGTTAACTTGTTTAAACCTTTTTTCTTGTTTATTTATGTATTTATTTGTATCTACTTTCTGTCTTATTTGTCACACTCCCCCATGCTACATATTAAACGAGCGATAAAAAACAAAACAAAATGACGGGAATTATTTTTCTCTATTACAGTAGATAAAGTTAGGACTTTATTTAAGTAATATACTTAATATATACTATTACTGCAAGCTTGCCTATATTGAAAATGCTTGCTGCCTGGCTAGCCAATCAAACCATCTGATATAGTTAGTCTTAGTTTCTATTATATTCGAAATATAATACAGTGACATTAGCAAACTCGGGATAGATAACGACAAACTTCCACCCATTAATATGGGAAGGGGAGATTATCATCAAAAGTGTCCTGAATCGATAACTTAGCATCGGACTTAGTACTTAGATATAAACATGTCACTTGCATCCATTCCCCTCCCCCGCCCTTTTTTAATGGAGAATAGATAATACAGTGGATGTGTTATCGGTAGCTCCAGTAACTCTCGCTTCTCCTTTTTTGTCCCTCAGTCCTCATTCAATGAGTGATTTTTCTGACAAAGGATAAAGAAAAAGCTGCTTAAAGGTCGGTAGTACTTGGTGAACAGTAGTCTGAGATGTCATAAATTTTTCTGTCTCTATGTCTGTCCTTGTGGCCATGTCACTAGTAAGGCTGCTGGAGATAAACGTTTTGTCTGGGCTGACGGTATCCGCCTGATAGTCGGGGACCCGAACCTTGGATTAACCACTAAGGAGGCTGTCCTATCAACAGGCGCAAAGTACTGGGACTGCTGTATTGTAATTTGGTGAGTGGATCTGGACCATAAAGTAGTCTCTGGTGGGGCCTCTCGATGCCATACTAGTAAGTAATTGTTACAGCTTTACCTTCTCGTGTGCTACAAAAAATCGTGTGTTTTTCTCTCTTCCTTTCCCTCTCTGTACTGCTCTAACCAAATATGCCGACCTGTTCCACAAATCCCAAAACCTCAACATGAAATATCTCCAGAAAAAAAAACTCGAATAAACCTAGAACCCCATCTTCCAACGTAAACCCCTACTACGAGGTCTCCTTCTCCAACATCAGGGGTATACGTTCCAACCTTCCAGAGGTTGAAACACAATTACAGGAGACGAAACCGAACATATTATTTCTAAGCGAAACTGGAATAGGGCCGACCACTTCCCTTGATGAGTTCATAATTAACGGATACTCAAATTTAACAGCTAAATCTGACCCCCAAGATCACCATGGGCATGGAATATGTGCATACATTAAAGATAGCTTCCCGTGTGGAAGTGATATCTCAAGAGAAGATCCTAACTTACCGGGTTGCACTTGCTAACACCACTGCATTTATATTTGCCCTCTATTGGCCCCACAACAGCGGAGTTACTATCTTTAAGAGCATTTCTGAGAAAATAGACCACATCATGTCTCACCCATCCCTAACATGCAACTCTGTGGTGACTTCAACGTCCATAACGTGGAATGGCTGACCCATTCAAATAAAACAGATGATGCCGGGAGGTTTTGTCATGATTTGGCCATTGCTTATGACCTCACTTAGATTGTTCGCAAACCAACCCGTGTGCCCGATACACCCGGTCAATATGCAAGCCTCCTAGACCTTTTTCTCTCACCTTCCCCTGAGCTATGTTCATGTTCCGTTCATTCTCCTCTAGGATCCTCCGACCACTCCGTTGTATCAGTTAAGATAAAAACGAAATGTAATAAGGCCCCAGACGTACCCCTCCACCGTACTGTATACCGATACTCTAAGGCTGACTGGGATAGCCTCCGTACATTCATATCTGATTTACATCTGCACTCCATGTTTAAAAAGGAAGTGTCCTCTATGGTATCAGATCTGACCGAATCGTTAATTGTAGGCATAGATCAATTCATGCCATCTAAAAAATTCCAACAAAAACCTAACAGCCAGCCATGGTTCTCCCCTTAATGTGCTGCTGCCATCGCGCAAACAAATCACTTTTTCCATAGCTACCAACGTAATAGATACACTGAGACTAAAGTTGCTTTCAGGACTGCCAGCAACCACTGTAAAAGAGTAATAAAAATGCAATAGAGCTATATGCCCAGTTTTTTAAATCCAAGGTAGCTGATCAGCGGCTTTTCTCCCACCAGTTTTGGCAAATAACAAATAGGATCCCGAACAGAAGTGTGCGTTCTATCCCAACCATTATCAGTGGACCAGAGGCCATCTCGTCAGCGTCAGACAAGGCCAAACTATTTGCAAAGAACTTTGCAGCTAATTTCGCCCTATGCGACGAAGGCCATCAACTCCCCATATTTCCTACTATAACACAGAACATGCGAGGTAACATACAAATATCCGTGCTTGAGGTCGCCAAGCTAATCAAGAACCTTGATTCCAGTAAAGCAACTGGCCCTGACAGCATCCCAATTATAGTGTTAAAAAAGCTTCAACCAGAACTTGCGCCAACACTTACGAAACTGTGTAAGCGCTGCCTTAAGGAGAAGTGCTTTTCGACTCCCTGGAAGACCTCATCAGTTTGCCCTGTATTTAAAAATTCAGGTGATAAGTCATCTCCCTCTCAGTACAGACCAATAAGTCTCCTGTGTGTTATGAGTAAGTTGCTGAAATCCATATTAAATAGAGAAATAGTCAACCACCTCAGCAGAAACAACCTTCTTAGTGACACACAATATTGTTTCCGCTCTGCAAGATCTACAGCAGATGTGCTGACAGTTCTATCTCATAGAATTAGTGAATCTCTTGACAAAGGCTTCCTTTCAAGGGCAATTGCTCTTGACATATCAAAAGCATTCGACAAGATATGGCATAAGGGTCTACTTCACAAGATTTCCAGCTACGGTATAACTAGAAATATTTTCTCAATCATTGAATCATTTCTCTCCGATTGGCTCATAAGAGTAGTGGTCGATAGACAAAAATCAGAGGCCTGCAATATTTATGCTGGAGTCCCTCAGGGGTCAATCCTGGGCCCAACTCTCTTCCTGATCTACATCAATGACCTCCCTAAACACATACTTAAATCATTCGTTGACATATATGCTGATGACACGGCCATCTACAGCAACACATCAAAGGCTGTAAATGACAAAGTCCTCTCTGATTCTCTCTCCTCTGATCTCGAGCGCGTGGTTCAGTGGGGGAAGACGTGGCTTGTTACTTTTAATGCATCTAAAATCAAACTCCTATCCTTACATCATCAACGCTCTGATCCCAATCTGGCATCAATTGGGATGGATGGCTCTCGTCTGAGAGATGCCTCGTGTTTTGACAAGCTTCTGGGTTCGACCTTTACTCCTGATCTGAAATGGAATACGTACCTCAAGTCTGTTGCCAAGTTTGCTGGAAAGATGATCGGATCCTTCTACCGCTCCAGAAGATATCTTACTACTGATGCAATTCTCTATCTATATAAAAGCCAAGTACGTCCAAGGATGGAATACTGCTGCCATATCTGGGCAGGAGCTGCAAAAAAAGCCTATCCTGTTATTTTTACATAGGCATCACCACGTTATCAAGGCCAAGAGGCCAATCAAGGATAAGGGTTAAAGAGTGTACAGTAGAAATTGGACAATATAGTAATCATTAGTAATGAAAATTCGGTAAATTTGATAACTTGTATGGAACGGCTCATCAAGAACTTATTTACGTTAGACTTGAACACAACCATATTGTAGTCAGCCGGAAAGCATGAAAACGGAAGACAATTCCACAGGCGTGCAATTCTAAGAAAGAAGCTTTGTTCATGGAATCTACGTTTAAGTTTAGGCACAGATAAAGAGTGGGGGGAATTATTGATAGTGTTTTCAGCTAGACGAGTGTTTCTTGTGAAAGTTTGGCGAGGGGGGACCATAGACTGAAGCTCAGTCTAACACTTTCCATGAAAATAACGATACAGCAGAGACAAACTCGCAACATCTCTTCTGTGATATAGAGGTTGCAGGGAAGAGAAATGGACATCTACGAGGCTATGAAGTCCATTTTGAACTCTATCAAGGCAGAACAAGTCCTTTCTAGCAGCTCCTGCCCAGATATGGCAACAGTATTCCATCCTTGGACGTACCTGGCTCTTACATAGATAGAGGATTGCACCAGCAGTGAGATATCTACCGGATCGATAGAAAGATCCCACAATTTTTAGCGGCCTTGGCAACAGATTTGATGGACCTGTTCCATTTAAGATCAGGAGTAATGGTCAAATCCAGAAGCTTGTCAACACTTGAGGCCTCCTGAAGACGAGAGCCACTCATTTCAATTGATGCCAGATATGGATCAGAATGTTGATGATGTAAAGAGAGAAGCTTGGTTTTAGATGCAATGAAAGTAACCAGCCACTCCTTTCCCCATTGTACTACGTGCTCAAGATCAAAGGATCTGCCTTGACAGAGTACAAAATAGACTTCGTGGCTTAGTGGGGGATGCCCTTTTCTTCACCCTGCAACCTCTCTCGCACAGAAGAGACCTTGCGAGCCTATCCTTGTTTTATCGTTATTTCCATGGCAGGTGCTCGTCTGAACTCCAATCTCTGCCCCCCTCGCCAATCTTTCACGAAAAACATCCGTCTGGCCGAATCCACTGTGAAAAATTTCCCCCACTCTTTATCTCTGCCTAAATCAAAACGTGGATTCCATAAGCAAAGCTTCTTTCTTAGAACTGCACGCATGTGGAACTCTGTTCCGTCTGCCTGCTTCCCACCTGACTTCAACTTGGATGTCTTTAAGTCCAACGTTAACAAATTCCTAATGAACCGCCCCCTTAAGTAAACACTTCATCAAATCTCCACACTAACGTAATGTACTTGCAATAACCCTTATCCCTGAGTGGCTTCCGAGCCTTGTTAAGTGTTGAACACTGTGTAAAAAAGGCACCAATCAATAAACTTACATCTATCATTTTCTACAATTCTTACATATGTTACTAATTTCGACAATCAATGTTTTATAATTCAACCCATATTATGCCTTTCCTTACAAAATAATAATTTTGATATATTATCTGGGCGTGTCTATTTCATGAGAAAACACCAATCGATTTATTCTTCATAAGTCTTCGATATGGTTCTAATTTCGACAATTATTTTTGATATTTGTAATCCACGTTATCGCCTACTCCTTACTAAATAAAATAATAACTTCGATATATTGTCTGGGCCGATTATTTCATTATAAACAGACCAATCAATTAACTAACATTTAATCATTTTTCATAATTCTTGGATATGTTACTAAGTTCGACAATCATTTTTGATACCTTTAAACCACATTATTTCCCCTCCCTTATGAAAATAATTTTGTTATATTGTCTGACGTTATCGCCTACCCCTTACTAAAACAATAACTATTATATATTGTCTGGGCCGATTATTTCATTACAGACACACCAATCAATTAACTCACATTTCATCATTTTTCATAATTCTTTGATATTTTACTAATTTTGACAATCATTTTTCGTAATTTTAACCCACCCTTATGAAAATCACAACTTTGATATAATGTCTAGGCCGATTATTTCATTACAAACACACCAATTAACTCACAATTCACAATTTTTCATAATTTTTGCATATGTTACTAATTTCGGTAATTATTTTTTTATAATTGTAACATACATTATCGCTTTTCCCATTACGAAACAAATAGTTTAATATAATGTCTGGGCCGATTATTTTATTACAAACGCACCAATCAAAAAATAAACATTTTATGATTTTTCATAATTCCTGGATATGTTACTAATTGTGACAATCATTTTTCATAATTTTAACCTACATTATCACCCCTACCTTACAAAAATAATTTTGAAATATTGTGTGAGTTATTTATTTCATTAAAACACACACAAATCGATTCATTCACATTTCATGATTCTTGGATATGTTACTAATTTTGACAAACATTTTTCATAATAGTAACCCACATTATCGCAATCCCTCTTACGAAAATAATAACTTTGATATATTGTCTGACTGGATTATTTCATTAAAAAATACCAATCAATTAACTCACATTCATCATGTTTCATAATTCTTGGATATGTTACTAATTTCGATAATCATTATTTTATAATTGTAACCAACATAATGCCCCCATCCTTGCGTAAATAATAATTCTGATATTTTGTCTGGGTTTATTATTTCATTATAAACACACTAATCGATTAATTAAAATGTCATCATGTTTCATAATTCTTGGATATGTAAATAATTTCGACAATCGTTTTTTTTATAATTTTTACCCATATTTAGCCTATAATAAGGCCGATTATTCTATTAAAAAAACACCAATCAATTAACTCACATTTCATCCTTTTTAATAGTTCTTTGATATGTTACTAATTTAGACAATCATTTTTCATAATTTTAACTCACATTATCGCCCCCTTCTTTAGGAAAATAATAACTATGTAATAATGTCTGTTAAAATATGCATGAAATGAAGTAATTTTTTAATCGAAAACTGTTTCAACCATTTCCGGTACTCACTTCTTATCCCCCGCCACACTGTTATAAATATACATTAAATAAATTAATGTCTAAAACGTAAAATCGTGTAGCCATTTCATGGACTGACTCGGTAAGTCCCACCCCACTGTTAAAAATATGAATGAAATATAGTAATGTTTAACTCGTAAACGGTTTCGACCATTTTCTGGACTGATTTCATATCCCTCATCTCACTGTTTTAAAAACATACATTAAATAATGTAATGGGCAAATCGTAGACAGTTTCAGCTTTTAATATTAGATAAAGTAATTTTGAGACCGTAAACTGCTTCAGCCGTTTCCGGGTCTGACTCCGTATTCCCACTTCTTTTAAAAAATTATATGAAATAAAGTATTTTTGAGATCATAAACTGCTGCTTCAGACTTTACCGGGACTTACTCCATATTCCCCTCCCCACCTCTTAAAATATATGCTGCGTCAGTTATTTTGTAGTTTTTATTTTTGTTGGAGATAATGCCTGGTAGAAAACTATATTACGCTTACTTGGCCTTTTGGCTAAGATCAAAGTGTACTATCTGTTCTGACGCAGCATTTCAGCGAAATCATCTACTGGAACCCTCTCCATAAACAGAAAAGGTGGGGTTAATGATTGGGAGAATGAACAGGCATTAATTCACCACACCCAAACCTCACCTAAAACAAAGAAAGTTTGGTAATCCCTGGCAGCCTCCAGAGTACTTTTTAAAGCAACATAATCGTGCTTGTCTCCCTTCCATCATCAACACATGACGTCACTTCCGGGAAATTACTCAGTAGTTTTTCGAAATACATGATTTCATTATACATTGTTTGTATTTTTTATGCGTACTGCAGTGTATTTTTATGCATACACAGTGTAGAAACACCTTATTTAAAATTCCTGCTACTCAAAAAAAATATATTTCATAATGCAGTTAGTGATTAGGCAACACTTGCTTTACAATAAACGAATCAAGAAATTGGATTGAGAAACAGATCTTAATGTTACCTAATACTAAACAAAAATAGAGATAATATATATCAGTTTCTTATTTAATAAATTGTTAGGTGAAAGTACAGAATTGTTTAAATAATACCTTTCCCTCCCCACATTAAGAATGGTTGTCTAAATAATAACGGTATTATTTCAGCAATGTCCGAATTCCGTTTGTCATCTCCCTTCCATCGTCTTAAAATAATGTATGAAATTAAGTAAATATGAGATGGTAAAAAAGATTTATAGGTTTGTTTTCATATTTACAAATTTCAAACCGCGAATAAAATGTACGTATGTTTTTTTTAATACAAAAACATAAAAAAAATGAGTTGGTGTCATTAGTTAGAATTGGAATTAAAAGAACCGAGCGTTCCAGCCTGAGATAAAAACGAATGTACGCGCGTGCGCATGCAAAACAAAATGTCAGCTAATGTTTAATGAACATTTTAAATGTAAATTTGCCGACGTCTGGATGCGATATACATGCATGTAAGCAAAGGTATTATTCGCTATAAACCACCCTTGGTGTATGAATATTATTTCCTGAGAATTTAAGTGCTATGTGACCAGTAGTTTAATAGTTTACCCGTTAGATATTTACACACACATACGTCTACTGTTTTATTTATATATCGATTAAGGGTATCTGCGACTTTAAACCAGTTTAAAACTATACATACGCTGCTCATAATTAATGACATTTCATGACTTCAGATGTTAAAATGAAAGATCAAGTATAAAACTACTGACAATGTGATTAAATAATTATAATAATGTAAAACAAAAGGTCAACACAGTAATGTTACATTAAGGTCTTAAGTTTGGAGATTGTGATGAAGATCTGTGATGGGTTCTTAAGCCATTTTGATGCTGTTTTAAAGCAAAAGACGAGTCTATCAAGTGAAATTTGAAAAAATAATTACAAATTTTATTCGACTTTGTATCATGTTTACTTATTTCCTAATCTATCTGGGAGTACTTACTTGGTATGGATAAAATATCAGTTCCTTTAAACTAATGCTGTTTTTTAAAATGCGTAATAAGTAGGGATATAACAACAGAATATTATTTCATTGTTTTGACTCCCGAGTATATATCCGACACAGACACAAGTAATACACTGGGAACCACATCACTCTACATAAAATGATAAGATACCAATGGATATATACCTGAGAATCAAAACAAGGAAAATAATATGCTGTTGTCATACCCCTAGTAATAAAGCCTGGTGTGTTTTGGCGTGAAATAACGAGAACGAATTTGTCACCTTAAGTAAGCTAGGCAAACTTTAAGAAAACTACAAAGTGCCATTTTTATTCGGTAAAGAACTGTCTCGTTCGTGACAGGTGAATATGTCTTTTTATCTCGCAATGTAAACATTGAAGCAAAGTAATTGCAACTCTCGCAAAGTCGTGAGGACACGTAATTAGAAAACGCTGGCCTGAACAGAAGTCGGAGAACGACAGCAAAGACAATCTTATCTTGAATAATTAAACAATGGTGTTCAATGAAAGTAAAACGCATTACTGCAAATGACTTTTCGAGACAAACTCAGACTATCTAAACACTGAACATAGGTCAAATCACACTGTAGATGTTTTGTTTTTTTTGTTTTCTTTACATGGAGGTCAACACTTATCAAGGCCAGGAAGCCACTTAGGGATAAGGGTTATTGCGTGTACAGTAATCAATCAGATGGTATTGTAGTTATCATTAGTATTGGATATTTGATAGAGTGTTTTACTTAAGGGGGCGGTTTGTCAGGAATTTGTTTATGTTGGACTTGAAGACATCCAAGTTGTCGTCAGGTGGGAAACAAGCAAACGGAAGAGAGTTCCACAGTCGTGCACTTCTGTGAAAGAAGCTCTGCTCATGGAATCTACATTTGGATATAGGCACAGATAGAGAGCGGAGGGAAATATTGACAGTAGTTTCAGTCAGACGGGTGTTTTTATTGTTTTTTTTACATGGAGGTCACCACTTATCAAGGCCCGAAGGCCACTCAGGGATAAGGGTTATTGCGTGTACAGTAATCAATGAGATAGTATTGTAGTAATCATTAGTAGGTATTGTGGGTTTTGATAGAGTGTCTTACTTAAGGGGGCGGTTTGTCAGGAGTTTGTTTATGTTGGACTTGAAGACGCCCAAGTTGTAGTCAGGTGGGAAACAGGCAAGCGGCAGAGAGTTCCACTGGCGTGCAGTTCTAAGAAAGAAGCTTTGCTCATGGAATCTACGTTTGGATTTAGGCACAGATAAAGAGTTGGGAAAATTATTGACAGTAGTTTCAGCCAGACGGGTGTTTCTCGTGAAAGATTAGCGAAGGGGGCCGAGGGATTGGAGCTCAGACGAGCACTTGCCATGGAAATAGCGATAAAACAAAGAACGGCTTGCGACGTCTCTTCCGTGGGATAGAGGTTACAGGGAAGAGAAAAGGGCATCCCCCACTAAACCCCGAAGTCTATTTTGTACTCTGTCAAGGCGGGATATGCTGTTTTTAGCAGCTCCTGCCCAGATGTGACAGCAGTATTCCATCCTTGGACGTACTTGGCTTTTATACAGATAGAGAATTGAATCAGTAGTGAGATATCTTCTGGAGCGGTAGAAGGATCCCACCATGTTCCCAGCGTCCCTGGAAACAGATTTGATGTACGTGTTCCATTTCAGATCAGGAGTAAAGGTCAAACCCAGGAGCTTGTCAAAACATGGAGCCTATCCATGATGAGAGCCTTCCATTTCAATTGATGTCAGATGGAGATCAGAGCGTTGACGATGTAAAGATAGAAGCTTGGATTTGGATTCATTAAAAGTGATCAGCCACCTCTTCCCACATTGTACCACGTGCTCAAGATCAGAGGATAGAGAATTAGAGAGAATTTTGTCATTTACCGCTGTTGCCATAGATGGTTGCGTCATCAGCTTAGATGTCAACGAATGATTTAAGTATGCGTTTTGGGAGATCATTGATGTAGATCAGGAAGAGAGTTGGGCCAGGGATGGACCCCTGGGGGACCCCAGCATTAATACTGTTGGCCTATGCTTTCTGCCCATCAACCACTACTCTTATGAACCTATCGGAGAGAAATGATTTAATGATTGAGAAAACATTTCCAGTTATACCGTAGCTGAAAATCTTGTGAAGTAGGCCCTTATGCCATACCTTATCGAAGGCCTTTGATATGTCAAGAGCTATTGCCCTGGAAAAGACACCTTTGTAAAGAGATTCACTTATCCTGTGTGATACAACCGTTAGCACATCTGCTGTAGATCTTGCAGAGTGGAAACCATATTGCATGTCACTGAGAAGGTTGTTTCTGTTGAGGTGATTGACTACTTCTTTATTTAGCGGATCTTTTAAAACAACAAAGCTCTCATTTATTCCATTAAGCCCGAACATTAGCTAACGACCAACTACAGAACTGCACCATGACACACAATTTTTTCTTAAATATAAAGAAATCAGTTCAAAGATTCAACACCCGCCATTGTCACAAACTGGATAATAAACTTACAAAATTAATCCCCGACAGCAAATGGAGAACCATAGGACCTCCGGATCTAATACAAAATCTTTCTACCAATGTACTCTCAAACCCCGAAATTGAAGCCCTTAGTGTCGGACTAAAATTCGTAACTGGCATACATTCAAATATTACCAGCGACACAATTTTGAAGAATTACAAACATGAAGATACGGATTTTCAAAAAGGTTTTATACAGGGTGTTATTTCTGTTGCAGTTACTCATCCATATGAAAATGTACTTCCTAAGAGATACATAGCTGCTTTGAAACACCTAGCAAATAACAAGAACTTGATTATATCACCAGCTGATAAAGGTGGTGGTATAGTATTAATGGAAAAAGATGAATACCTGGCAAAAGTGTCCTCATTGTTGGCAGACAACGACACTTACACCCAAACTGATTTAAAACAGTAAATCGAAGTATTGAGAATTTCAACCAATCTTATAAAACACTTATAAAAAACAATAAAAACTTGGATGTCATACATTGAATACCACTCCAATGTTCCGTCACTATATGGCCTCCCCAAAACTCACAAACCAGATATCCGGCATCGGTAGTGCCACACACAAAATTGCACGTGCCACATCCAACGTTCTGACTCCACTACTGTGCACTATCAGCACCTCCCACATAAAGAACGGAGATAAACTCAACAAAATAAAAAAACATTAATGTACAAAAAAAAAACTATACACAGCTTAGATATAACATCATTATATACTAATGCCCCCCATTAAAAATGTTTGAATTTACTCCTTAAACACCTAAAAATATCTAACATTCGCTTACCTTTTCCTCCCGACACTCTTATAAAAATCATTAGACTTATAACTAACATGACTTATTTTCACTTCAATAACATTTTCTATAAACAAAATCCTGGTCTTCCTATGGGTAACCCTCTTAGTGGAGTATTAGCTTGGCTTTTTTTAGAATTCCTAGAATCTGGTCCTTTCAAATTCAGATTACCTCCAAACACAGAGTTTTAGATACATTGACGACATTTTAATTTTTCCTCCTGAAAACACGCGCATAAATATCATTAGAGACAAATTAGACTCAGTCGAACCTTCCATAAAGTTTACCTATGAAACAGAAAACAATAACTCATTACCTTTTCTAGACATACTTATTATAAAATCCAATAATAAACTATCCTTCAAAGTTTACCGCAAAACTACACACACAAATGATTACATACATTTCTATTCACACCATAATAATAAAATAAAAACAGGGATGATAATTGGTTTCTTCTTACGCGCTTTCAGAAGTTGCAGTCCTGAATATCTGGACGAAGAATTCAAATACCTCACAAACATTTTGAAAATCTTGCAATATCCGACATATTTCATATTGAATTGAAAAGCCACACAAATATTTTCGAGAATAAATAATAATAAAAACATCATATACACCAGACCTTTCTCTCATAAACAGACATCTTTTACCTACACACACCTATAAGCCAATAATCTGTAACACACTAAACAAACTAAAAATTTCTATCGTACAAACCACATCACTAACCATAAGACATATATTTAAAACTACGAAACATCTCCAAAACAAACCAGTTTCCAATGGAGGTATATACACTATTCCTTGCCAAAATTGCCATCATAAATACATTGGTGAAACCCAGCGTAAATTGGAAATAAAGGCTGAGTGAACATAAAATATATAAAAAATAGCAATTCTCTAAGTGAATTATTCTCTCATTCATTGCAACATAATCACACCTTTGACTTTAAACAAGCAAAAGTAGTTAAATTTATTTCAAATAAAGCGCGCCGAAGACTTCTATAATCTGCGCTTATCGCAAATTCAAGCACAATTAAACAACGTGCAGGTTTCTATAACATAGCGCCATTAATAAGTAAACTTTTATGTAAAGAACATTATTTAACTGTAGACACGGGTTAACCTTCTCACACCATTCAAACACCCCTGTAATAATTAATACATATAATCTCAATTACATAACAAAAACACTCATTTCATTTCTGTTACAAACCTATATTTGCTTTTCAACAGATATATCTTTTTTCCAGTAAGACCATTAACTGCATTCATATTTTTTAAAATTACATTAACGACTATATGACGTGACTAAAATTTCCCTCTATTTAACAGCATCAGCCCCACTCCTTTTTGAATTTCCAACGTCTTTTTTCCGTTTTTCTGAAATAGAATTGCATCGCACTTTGAACGTGAAACATTTTCAAATATTTTGTACTGGTATTTTTTGTTTCTTAATCTCATTCATCCAGAGGAAGTCTCGAAATAAAGACGAAACGTTGATGAACACATAATACGCTTTGTTCCTTTTTATTTCTCTATTTTGTCGGAATACTATTTCCACTATTATCATATATATATATATATATATATATATATATATTATAATATAAATCTGAACGTCTGTGTGTGTGTATCTGTGTGTGTGTGTGTGTGTGTGTGTATCTGGTCACATATAGGCTCTTATATGGTGGACTATTTAAAAAAAATTATTACATATAATGATAGAAGATGTATCGAGGATCAGGAATGGGTATGTTTGATTAGGCATATGGAGGTCATGGGCGAACGAACACCCAATAATTTTATTATACCATATTTCTCCAAACTGAAACATACTTATCAAAGTATACTTACGCAGATAGATGTGAAAAGTATTTGTTAAACTTTGCGCCATATTTTCCTGGAGTACAGGCGCGAACGAAGACCCCACAATTTTATTATACCATCCCTATTTAAGTTGAAACATACGTATCAAAATATTCTTATGTTCATCTCTATCAAAAACCCTTGTAAACGGTTTTTTTTTTTCATTTTTTATTTCCATACTTTGGGGGTAAGGCGCGAACGCAGACCCCATAATTTTTATGAACCACCGTTCTGCCAGATCAAACATAGCCATTCCTGATCATCAATACATCTTCTATCATTATATGTAATCACTTTTTTAAAATAGTCAACCATATAGGAGCATAGTCGTGACCAGACACACACACACACACAGACGTCCAGCTTTATATATATATATATATATATATATATATATATATATGGAATATTTTTTAAGATTTGGAAAGCATCAGTATAAGTTTTAACAACCTAGAACAAACTAGCAAAACTATTTTATGACAAAATATAATAAGAAAAACGAAAAAATCGTCCCTAAAAGAGTTGTGTCTGGATATTCCAAGTATATATATATATATATATATATATATATATATATATATATATATATATATATGCGTGTATAACAAACATTAAACGTTGTTGTAAACCATTTGCCAAAAGGATTACTATTAAACTAATCTTTCAATTAACGCGTTAGTATTCACCATTTAAGAAGTGTCAATGTCCCATACGTGATGTAGCTAGAGTAATTTGAATGTAGATGTAGATATTTAAGTCGCAAATATTCGTGACTAAAATAGCTGAAACCTTTTCAGTGGAGATTGTACGTCAAACTCTAGTTAAGCATCATAGAATCATTGAACAAAAGAAATGGGCATTGAATCAAACGGCGTCACTAGACATTGTTTGGCGTATCGCAACACTTCGTAATTAAAGGACCCGAGAGATTACAAATGCTTGTAAACGTCACTAAAGACAGACAGAAAGTGATTAGAGTTGGACATTTGGGCGAGTATATTATTGCTTTCATGTTACAATTGCATTGTTATTATTCACTGGAGGTATTGTTTTCTTCACGCGTGATAAGAAATTTGATTTCTCTGCGCATTACGGTGGGGTTGTTGCGACCGATTGCTCCTAAACAGGTGATGTGTAAATTATATCGAACAACTATAATCTAATCCCATGGTGCGATAATGTTTCAAGCTGAAAAAGAAACAAAGAAACAACAATATTTATTAATCTTTGCATAAAGCCCTCCCCCCGCCATGTTTTTCATTGCCCCGAAAAAGTGTCGGCTTATTGCTAATCATCATATATACAGCAACCGGAAAATGGCGATTAGTCTGTTCAACATTAGAGAGTGGTTTTCTTACGGCAATATAATGTTAACACACGAGTTCTCTTTCGATCACCCAAGTTAAGCAACGTTGAGGCTGGTCATTATCAGATGGGTGAACATTCGGGGCTGTATGAAGTAAGACCTTGTAACTTTCTTGCAAGAACCTAAAATTGTTTTCCTCTCTTACCACGATATACATATGACTGGAGACAACATGAGAAATTGATATTCTTTTGAAAGTTTCTTTCTTTAGAGGAAGCCAATACAACCATTCTAAAGTAAATGCCTTAAAATAAATAGTGCGCTTTTTATAATGCATTGGATTCTTGAAGTCATATTTACTTTATGTTTTCCTCGCCCTGCAGAAAAGTTTAAAAAATGCATATGCTAACTTTTTCCTAATATTTCATCCACTTAGAGGTTTTCGCAGTATCTATGGCTCTTTAGCATGGACGAGTCTGGCAATATTAAAACCCACGACCATACTAGATAACATTTATCTATAAATGAATATATATATATATGTCGCTAAATGACACGATATAATACAGACAATGCAGGCAAATGAACGGAAACACTCTATAATAGTAAGTTACTATAATATATAGCAATTTACCTACTCCAACGTTTCCTTATTTCTTCACTGTGGAGAAACACCCAGACTAACATAAATGGTATTTGTGTTTCTTGGTGTTTTTATACAAACACGTGATCTTTTATTAACACCCGGTTCACTATATATATATATATATAATATAAAGCTGAATGTGTGTGTGTGTCTGATCACGAATAGGCTCCTATATGGTTGACTATTTAAAAAAAACTGATTACATATAATGATAGATGTATCGAGGCACAGGAATGGACATGTTTTATCTGGCAGAACGGTGGTTCATTAAAATTGTGGGGTCTGCGTTCGAGCATGGTCCACAAAGTATGGAAATAAAAAAAATAAAAATTAAAAAAAAAAGTTTACAAGTGTTTTTTTATATAGATGTACATAAGAATACTTTGATAAGTATGTTTTAACTTAAATAGAGATGGTATAATAAAATTGTGGGGTCTGTGTTCACGCCTGGATTCCATAAAATGGAAATAGGCAAAAACTTTAATAAAGACTTTTCATATCTATCTTTGTAAGTATACTTTGATAATTATGTTTCAGTTTGAAGAAATATAGTATAATAACATTATGGGGTGTTCGTTCGCACCTGACCTCCATAGAATGGAAATATGTCACAAAGTTTAACAAGGTTTTTAAATATAGATCCACGGAATATTGTGATAAGTGTTTCAGTGTGAACAGGTATGGTATAATAAAGTATGGGGTTTATCTATGTTATTTTTACTTTCATCATATTTTGCTTTGGTTTTTATACCCCCAAATTCAACCCAAATTTACAACCCTTCCTTTTCATAACCTATCATACTTTCATAAATCAGAGTCCATTTTCTGTAGGCCGTTTTTGAACCCAGTCAAAGACGGGTACATCTGCTAGTATATATATATACATATATATATATATATATATGTGTGTGTATATATATATATGTGTGTGTGTGTGTGTGTGTGCGTGTTATATAAAGAGAGAGAAACAGTAGTAATACAAGTGTAATCCGGAAATATGAAGCGCTTGCTCTAGGAAATCTCATAAAGACACAACCCTTTGCTCAATCTCATTATATATTTATTTCAACTCTTTCAGGGTCTTTTAAAATGAGAAGCTTTAGTCAGGTGTGTATCCGACTTGCAAACTTCGAAATTTACAACGGTTTCTATATTTGTTATAGGAAAAAACAGTAACAGAAAATTTTGCAAGGAAATCGAAACTCGAGGATAGAATGGGTAAGATTGATAAGATTAATTCTTACATCATGCTAAAGAACCATAAAAGGAACTTAAAACAACGACCAAAACAGGCTGCCTTTTGACGTATTTTGAAGATAACTATTCGGGATATGCTATTCGTACACTGAAGGCGACTAGATTAATTCTTTCGAAATATTCATTAAACCTCATACACTGGGGTTAAACTATAGAGGATATGATAAATCATTTCTTAAATACAATCGATATTTTAACCTTCAATACTGAAGAACCTGTTAACTAGCCGTATAAACCACCCCAGTAATTCTGGGGAAATATCGTTTATAGGTAAGCATTGTTTCATCTTGCCGCAAAATTATTTGGATATTTACCTTAACAGATTAAATCACGTCTAGCGATAGCGACTTCAATGTATCAATGAGAACTTTCGCATCTGCTCAAATCACAGAGCTGATGGGCATTTTCATCCCAAACACAATCCAAAACAAATAGTACTTGATAAAGATGATAAACTGATATTCATGAAGAACCCAAGACGTTGCTTATATCGAACATAAAAAAGAAGATAAGTAAGGCATTCAGACGGATGAGACTTAAGATATATCTAACATCGAAATGTATGGAAGATAATTATTTGGACACCAAATTAAAGTCAATAAGAATAGTTAGATAAGCTTTACAACAAACGAAATATGCATAGAAACATACATTAACATAAGCCACAATCACCCAAAATGCATAAGTAAACAAGTACCAATGACAATTAATATTAAAATATATAGACTCAGCTAACAAAGAAATAATTGACAAAAACATGAAAACTTAGGGCTATTTGTTGATAATTGTATTAACTGAAACACAATGAAAATATAATTAGAAGAAGCAGGAATAGAAACTGTAAAAATGTATGGTTTAATTCTCCGCTTTGCAAGCTGAGTAATATTAGTGTTGGCAACTTTTTCCCTGTGTATTTTAGCTAAACACATAAACATAAATAACCACTATACATAGATTTAATAGAACATAACAAAAGGCAAGTTGTTCCTCTATCAAAAACGTGGATAATAAAATAGATTTACATAACCTGAGAATTTTATTTACTTGCAAAATGTTATAATCATCTTCACAGTTGTTCGTATTTCACCGTGTTTTCTTCAGACAATGCTCACCTGGAACCGTAGATATCCAACGCCTGTATCCACTGCACAACTAGCTCCTGAAGATAGCGGTTTCAATCCTAACCGAAGCAGGCCAGATGATTAGTTCGCCAAAAACGTGGTGTGACACCAAAAATGATGGAAGGCAATAAAGGCAATAATTACTGAGTGAACCAGCATTCCTATCGCGTCGCGGTTAACCAAATGACGAAGGCCAGATGAGCAGTTGGCCGAAACGTGGTGAAACAAGAACAACAATATGCTAATAAATAAATATAAAAATTACTTATTTCAAAGGATTCCAATAAAATATATATATAATAACCGAATATTCTAAGACACACTAACAAATAATACTAACGCAAATAATATGAAATCTAATCTATATTTAGAGTGATGCTCACTGAATAATAATTGCAATGTTGACGGTAATGTTTACAAGGTTACTGCTAGTCTGGAATGTTTACAAGGTGACTGTTAGACTGTTAGATCTATATCGCTATGCCTACAATAATTGAAAACAACAAGTTTATGGTAACATAAATCTTTTCTAAATCCTTAACTGAAAATAAACTAAATTTTGGAATTTATAGGAACTCCTTAAAGGCAAATGCCTTATATCGGTTGTAACATGGTCTATTTTATGTAATTCTAATTCCCCTAAGACTTTTTTATGCATAAGTGCAATGTTTGCATGTGAGAAAAGACAAATATACTTAGACATGAACATATAAAGATTTTTCATGAAAAATGAATTAATGACCAATTGTCGACATAGGCATGAATTCAAGATTTAGAATAACAAGTCACTAAAATTAGAATCTAATTATTAATGATCAACTCATTGTTTTCATTTAGGAGAATATAATCTCTTGTGGGCCGTAGAGCTATTTTTCTCGTAAGTTTTATCTTGATTACGTATGTAGTTTTAATACATTATGCATACGGTTATTATATGAACTGTAATGCAATGTTGCAGATAGATGTAAACATTATTTAAGATCATCATACAATCCAATAGACGTATGTATATGTATACATGTGTGTGTAGACTGTATTTGTTGGAAAATATAGAAGCTAGAAGTTGGACGTGGTTTCTGACGCTAAATTGGCGAACTTCTTAAGTATTTTCTAATAGTATACTGGAGAATAGATACTTAATTTTAAGGTTATGAAAAGAATGAAAAAAATGTTCCTAATGGAAGTTAAGATGAGATTTAATAAAAGCATAAGATAAATAGATGGATCAGCGGTATGTCCTTTTTTATCTACCCACAGGCCAACCTCCATACCCCTATTTTAAATGAGATACTTATCTGTGTCCCCTCCCTAATCATAGATAAGATTTTATTTTTGTAGATAATACAAGAGAATGGTTTTGTATCTTGAGTAAATTTTCGAGGGAAATTCTTGGCCTGAAGACGTAGTTAGTCTTAAACTGGTGATTACAGAAACATGTATGCACATATGTAGCCAATTATTTTTGTATAAATAAATTTAATATATGTGCATATATGTGGATATGTATATGTATGTGTGCGTTTCATGTTTGCAGGAATACAATGTAAATATGGTTGTGACGGTTGGAATTTAATGTTTTTCTCAATTTTTCATTGTCTTTAGCTATTTATAAGACGATTGTCGAGTGATAGTTTTTACTTAATTAAAACTTTAAAAATAAAATGACATTTCCTGTTTAAAAAAATTGAAATCAAAGCCAGGGTTTTCTTACTTTCAACGTTACAAGTCGATGCAGTCGACGTTGGTCATATTTGTTATCTGACTGATGTTTTCTGGTTAACTTTTCCGGTACGTATTTTTCTCTCTACGTCTTTTTAACCTTTTCTTCTGTGTTCTTCTCTCCCGAAAACCATTATCTCTCAACCTCATTCTTCTCTACTGGCTTTCTTTCTCAATCAATTTTTCTTCTCTCTATAGTATTCGTTCTCCCTTCCAACTCTCTATTTTTCTGTCTATTTCTGTCTAATAAGTACAGAAACTGTTGTCAATTTCTCACTTTTTAAGTAGATTTTTACCTGATTAGGCCTCATCATTCAAAAATAATGCTTAAACAAAATTAAAATTAGTCTGCGTACAATTTTTAAAATCTCTCTTATATATAGGTATATCTATACACACACACACACACACACACACATATATATATGTATATATACTGTATAAAGAAACTATGAAGTTGAGTTTATACGAAGTTCAAGATATCAAAGATTTAGCACGTCAGTAAACACACTCATGCTTGCAAAAGTCGCAATTACACAATTATATTTCAATGCATAAAAATAAAAAATAAACAAATAAATAAATGAAAATTATGAGAATTAGAAAAACAGTAGATGTCCATAACACCATTACATGAATTGAAAATAGAAAAATGCTATTGCGGAGATTGTTATAATACTTCTGTTTCCTTGATGTTAATAATAGAAATACCACTTCTCCAATAACCACACACACACATACACAAGCACACACACACAAACAGATATATATATATATATATATATATATATATATATATATATGCCTGTTGTGTAAATAAATGAACAAATAGGAATTATTGTAATACCCGTAAGAACATAGAATCTCACGTGATCAATGTTCCTAAGTGTACGACTATAATTATTATTTGTTCGTTTATTTACTGATATATATGTACACACACAAACGCATATATATATATGTACAGTGATGATCATATTTATTGGCACGGTAAAATAAAAGTTAAATTTTGTCTAATAAATTCTAAAAAAGGGATTAAATTAAAGAAAATAACAAAGTATATTATGTATTTTTAACTGGCCTTTCCGATGCAGCAATCGGATTTTAGAAAAAATAAATAACAAAGGAACAACAAACATAATTTCAAAAAACCCTTGTTCAAAATTATTGGCACGATTTATTTAATAATCAATTGTATAGCCTTTGGCCTTGATTACCTTCCTCAGTCGCTTTTCATAGTTTACAACCAAGTTGTTGCACTCTTCAGTAGTAATTTTAGCCCACTCTTCCTGACAATAATCCTCCAATTGAATAAGATTCTTAGGCTTCCTTTGCATTACCCTCAATTTTAATGTTCTCCATAAATTTTCAATTGGATTAAGGTCTGGGCTTTGTGATGGCCACTCCAAAACATTACTATGATTGTCCTCAAGCCATTTCTTAGTCAGTTTAGCCGAATGCTTTGGGTCATTATCTTGCATGAACCACCAACGACGACCAAGTGATAGCTCTTTAGCAGAGTCTTTCAGGTTTTCATCCAATATTTTAACATAATCTTCCTTTTTTATGCTACCTGTGACCTGGTCCAGAGGCAGCAAAGGATCCCCAAAACATCAAACTGCCTCCACCGTGCTTCACTGTGGGTATGGTGTTCTTAGGCAGGAAAGCTTCGCCAGATTTTCTGTAAATATAAGACACTTTATTATGGCCAAATAACTCTATTTTCGTTTCGTCAGTCCATAGAACACGTTTCCAGAATGCAACATCTTTATCAATATGACGTTTTGCAAAGGCTAGCCTTGCTTTCAGGTGCATAGGCTTCAATAAGGGAGTCTTTCTCGAACGACATGCTTTTAAACCAGCTCTCTTCAAAACTCTACCAACTGTATGTCGAGATACATTCACTCCAGAGGTGCTCTGTTCATCAACAATCTCCCCAACAGAGATCCTTGGGTTTTGTTTTACTTGTCGAACAATTTTCCGTTCATCTCTTGGGGAAAGAATCCTTTTTCTCCCTCTACCCTCTAAACTCATAACGTGGCCTTGCGATTTGAACTTGTTTATTATGGCTCTAACAGTGGATTTGGGAAGGTTTAGCTTCTTTGAAATCTTATCATAGCCCTCCCCATTGGTATGGCATGCTACAACAAGCTTCCTGACGTCTTCGCTGTGTTCCTTAGTTTTAACCATGGCGATTGAAAATTATAATTTAGTCACTTATAATAGTTTAAATAAATCGCTATCTAAAAATTATCTGAAAAAAATTATTCACTGAATTAGCGTTAAACAAGCATAATATGGCTATAAAAAAGTTCAGAAAGCACGTAAACCGGAAATTGATTGATATTATACTGATACTAAAAGAAAAACAAAGCCGTGCCAATAATTTTGAACAAGGGTTTTTTGCAATTATGTTTGTTGTTCTTTTGTTATTTATTTTTTCTAAAATCCGATTGCTGAATCGGAAAGGCCAGTTAAAAATACATAATATACTTTGTTATTTTCTTTAATTTAATCCCTTTTTTAGAATTTATTAGACAAAATTTAACTTTTATTTTACCGTGCCAATAAATATGATCATCACTGTATATATATATATATATATATATATATATATATATATATATATATATATGCTTAGACGGTTGATGGAATGTTTTTTGTATTACTCGTGGCACGATATTGTCAACAGAACACAGTCTACTTTTTCCCGAGAATACGAAGAACAGGCATACAGAATAATTAAATCCAAGCGGAAGATATACCTTCAGGCATCCCGATGTTATCTCGTGAAGCAATCAATTACGACTGTATGACCGACGGGCTTTGCAGCGAGTTAACTTTGAAAACAACTGTTACTTTAATGAACGCAAATATATCTGAGTATTAAAATAACGTTAATAATAGTGTTACTTCTTCTGTCGGTTACAGGTCTTTCTGATTTTGTCATAAATGGTCCCCTTAATAGTATTCTAAAATCATTCGTTGACATTTACGCAGACGACACTACCATCTATGATTACTTTTTCTAGACCGGCAACGACCAAGATTTTTCTGATTCTACCCCCTTCATCTTACGTGCGTTGGGCAATGGTATAAAAAAATAGTCTGTCACATTTAATGCATGCGAAACCAATTTTTAAAATCTTTTTATCATCTGCGCTTAGATCTACACCACATGGGTGGGGGTCATATGCATTGTATTGTATTAAAATTATAAATGTTAAAAATTCATATTTAGAATTAACTATTTTGGGGATTTTTTTAAATTTAAATTTTGCCACTTCTGAAAATAACACACACACACACACATACATATATATATATATATATATATATATATATATATATATATGCATACATACATACATAGTTTCGATTCTGGCTTGAGGTAGGTGCTTTTCTAGCCGCACTGATGAGCTTTGAAACAGCGAAACAGTACTGTATGTGGATGACTATAATGCTCCCTATCTTAGGTTCAGCGTATTCGGAAGTGACATACAGATTACCATTAGCATATAAAGCGATGTTCTTTGTGCAAACAAATTGAGCTTAGGTATTTGGACAGTGTCAAAACACTGTTAACTCACTACCCACACGACAGAAGCCGATTATATATATATGTAAATTTTTAGTTTACCGACCACTCGGCCTTCACCTCTAATTTGTCGACTTTTTTCGGATACACTGAGAACGAATATCGCATTTATTTTTTGTGCAAACACGCAGTTATCCATATTTGAAGACATTTAGTATCCAACGTAATCCTTATCATTTTTAATGGATGCCATCTTGTTTTTCAATTACGAAAAATCGCCAAAATGAGCTTAATATGCCACATGTAACTGAAATCCACATCCCCACCACCGGCGTTGGCGCAAAAGAAATTAAGGTTTATTGGAGGTGTTGTGGTAAATTCCAAGAAATCTTGAGCAAAAGGAAAGAACGTAAAGAAAAGACCACAAATCAAAAACAATATTTAGAGCAATATTTATTAAAATAAATTAAAAGGTAAATATTACCTATCGCTACAATAGACCACCGGACCACTAATTTGTTTTTAGGGGTATTCGATGTTGCAGGCCACGAATCTGATAATCAAATCCGTCGCAAATTTACGGTTTGGATGGTATTAACCCCTTTTAATTGGTCTAAAAGAAATAAAGTATCACGAGCTATTTACAAGAGCATTTATGTTTTTCGTTCTTGGGGGGGAAGGGGGTATTCAAATATAGAAGTTGTGTACTTTAACAAGTGCTTCTGCAGTTTAATTAACCGTTTTTCCATGGAGTGGCGGGGGCGGTCGCCCCACCCCCCCAAAAAAAGAACGAAAAACATAAAATATGCTTTTGTAAACAGCCCGTTAAACTTACTGACAGCAATATTTTTACTCTTAAATGAGGTGAAATCTGTATTTTATGAAAAATATTTCTTGTCATTTAAAATGTCCGCCATGTATTCATGCACCTTGTGAAACGTCAAGTGACTACGCACGTGTGCGCATTTTAGTAAGAAAATGAAAAAAAAATGAATATAATTAAGAAAGTGAAAATAATGAATATAATTAAGAAAGTGAAAAAAATAATGTCCGTTTTTATATCGTGAAGCGGAAAAATATCCGGAGGGGTGGGGGTGAAGGGCATTTCGGCATTGAAGCCGAAAAATGTTTTGGGGGCCATGTTTTGGCTCTTTTGGTTCCGTTTGGCTGTTTTTGGCATTTTTTCCTAAATGGGGAAAATATGTCCGCTAGCAAAAACAATAGTGATTACGTTGGATACTGAATGTCTTCAAACATGGATAACTGCGCGTTTGCACAAAAAAATAAATGTGATATTCGTTCTCAGTATACCCGAAAACTTATACAGGTCAACAAAGTAGAGATGAATGCCGAGAGGTCGGTAAACTAAAAAAATACCTATATATATATATATATATATATATATATATATATATATATATGTAGAAGTAGGTTTTTTTCAATTATATTTCACCTTTTATTTATAACAATCCTTCAATTTATGAAGCAATATGTAATTATATAACAAATAATTGACAAAAGTCTATGTTCCAAATTGTAAGATTTTGACAATCTTACAATCATAATCTTGCAAATATGAATGATTATTTTTTTTACTAGCAGGGGTACCCGGCGTTGCACGGGTGTGTGGATGTGTAGTAAGGACCTCTAGGGGGTGAAGAAAGTTGTTAGAACAAAATGACAGAGTAGTGGGATTTCCCGGCGTGGCCTGAGTCGAGTAAGGAACCCGGAGTGAGGGGTGAAAAAATAAATTGGTAGTAGCGGGAGGAGGTGAAATAACAGTAGGCATTTTGTGTGAAGAGAGACAAAAAAAAAAGAGTTGTAGTAGGCAGGCAGGCTCGAATCCGTAACGCAAAGGAGGAGGGAAAAAGTAAGTGTTGTTTTGCTGATTTCTCCATCGTCCGATTGGACGTTTGGAATGTTGAAATTAAGTGAAGTCAATCCAACCAACACGATAACTTATAAAAATGGCGATGCCAAAAAACAAAACAATACAAAAACAAAAACACCCCCTCTCTTTTAGAAAACTGCGCAGTGTAGGGTGAAGAAATTTATATTTTTGGCCAATTTTTTATATTTGCCGTCCGAAGTATCCAGCTTTGAAAGAATACCGATCTCGTGAGGATCCGTCGCCTCTGTCGAAACTTTTGCTAGACGCACACACGCATACACATTTGTCTTATATATATATATATATATATATATATATATATATATATATATATATATATATATATATATATATATATATAAGACAAATGTATATATATATATAATATAGATTTTTTTTTACTATTAAATTATCAACTTGTGTAGAATGTGTAAATTTATTGAAAAAGTAATTCTTTCAAATTTGGGTGCTTGTGTAGCCTGGTGATAGTTTAAACCAAGGCATTTCTGGTGAAAACATTACGTCCTTATGTCAGAAACTAGCAGAAGTACCCTACATTGCCGGGTTGTATATTTCATATATGAATATTTTTTCTTCAGCTATTATAATAAAATAGCTCCAAACAAAACATAAATTCGTAATGGCTTCTTTTTCCACACACTCTATATGGCGAGAGCAGTATTGCGTTTTATTTTATAGAGGTCTCACCAGTAGATCTAATCGTTTTTTATAGTTTAGTCTTTTATCTTCTATTCCTTCTTTCAGAATATGATGTAATAATTGCAATTATTATTTTATATTATAGTGCATACCTGAAAACTGACAAATCCCCTTTTGTTTTAACTGTTTAATGTACAATATATATAAAGATGGCACTGTTAATGAAATAGTAAAAATTCAGTTTCCACTAGTGCATATCTGAAAACTGGTAAATGAACAGCTAGCTTTTATTTTGAAGAGCCTCTACATAAACAACATTTTTGGTGTGACATCTAACAGGTGTCTAAATGTAGAAGTTTACAAGACTTCCAATGCGTGAGCAACCAACGTATAACAGGCTATGAGAAAAGCAAGATGTCTGAAAATTAAGTCCAACACTTTTTAGGCTTGTTTCCTTGAGCTTTATTTATAGGCATGGCAAAATTAATTTTTATTTGGGGATTTAAAGAGCTTAAACTGAAATGGCATGTCAGAAGAAATAAGGGGAATCGAGTAATTAACAGTGTTTCATCCTTTAAATGTCCTGTTATTATAATAGCTTCCTGAAATTGTTTTATTGCTAACCGTGTGCCATTGTATAATTTAGGTGGATCAATATTTCTTAATAATATAACTGGGACTCCTTCCTTTAATATCAGGTAATGATGTGGCATTCCAGCCGAATGTAGTGAATTTAGAATTCTACAGGAAATTCTACTGCCTGATCTTCGTCAATAACGCAATCAATGAATTGATAACTATGCTCTAATCCAGGTAACTCTTGTCAAAGATTTTAATGGATCATTGCAACATACAAATATCTGTTCGTGAGGTCGACAAGCTAATCAAGAACTTTGATTCCAGTAAAGCAACTGGTCCTGACGACATTCCAGTTATAGTGCTGAAAAAGCTCCAACCATAACTTGCCCCCATACTTACAAACTGTTTAAGCGTTTCATTAAGGAGAAGTACTTTCCAACACCCTGGAAAACCTCTTCAGTTTGCCCTGTATTTAAGAATTCATTTGAAATCATCTACCTCTCAGTACAGACCAATAAGTCTCCTGTGTGTCATGAGTAAGTTGTTAGAATCCATATTAAATAAAGAAGTAGTAAACCACCTCAACAGAAAAAAAACCTTCTTAGTGACATGCAATATGGTTTCCGCTCTGCAAGATCTATAGCAGATGTGCTAAGGTTATATCACATAGGATTAGTGAATCTCTGGACAAAGGTTTACTTTCGAGGGCAATTGCTCTTGACATATCAAAGGCCTTCGATAAGGTATGGCATAAGGGACTACTAAATAAATGGCTAAGTCCATCATTTGTCATCCTCTATTTAGCCCTGAAGTCTCCAAGCCCTTAATATGTTTAATTTGAGTTCAGCATCATGCAAAACTGACAATAAAACTTGCTGAGATTTTGCTATTTACTTAAATATATACATATATATATATATATATATATATATATATATATATATATACCCTTGTAAAATACTTTTTTATCTATGAGAAAAGAAAGACTGCTTTTAAATCGGATTTTCTTCGATTTTCGATTGTTATCGGATAAATTTCTGTACAAAAACTATTTAAGAACACTGCCAGGCATATAAACTACTTTTGTGTAAGATTTGCAAAAAATATGCTTTGCTGTTTCGGAATCTATAAGGAAGCAGCTTACACACACAAAGTGACTTTTTTTAAAAATAAGATTAGAGATAGTGGAATTTACAGAAGCAGATCTATGGTAATATGTTCCTCAGGATAGAATATTCATCGAAAAGTCATTGACATTCCACTGACCACTTACCAGGGAATGAATAGTTATTTTTACTTGCTGTAATTCGATTTGATTTAGCCATAAATGACTTACAGAGCTGAACAAAAGATGTGAGGTCAACTTCCATGGAAATAAGTAGATCGATTACTGGTTGTACAGAAAGAAGATACCTTTCGTCAATGAATTGCGAAATCGAAATTATTATCTAATCACGCTTGTGGGACCATCCTATTATTTATACAGTTACTGGAACAATACCTGTCCCAGGACGGGTAAAATATTTACTGGAGCAGAACCGTTTCGGACCAATTTATGTTATATTACAAATTTTAAAATTAATATATCATGATATAATTTTTGTCTTTAATCCTGGTTCCAATTTGAACAGAAATCTGTTACAGGATATAGATACTAGAAGTATAAATATAAAATCTTAAAATTGAGAAGTTTAAAAGAAATTGTAATCTTACACAAATGGTTTCTAATGACTATGAATCAAATGGAATACGATTCTAAAATATTTGAAGAAACTGTGGAGAAATGCTCTAATAATCCCTTAAGATCATGAAATTTGGGAAATATTTATTAATTAACATATTTACTGGTAAATTACCACAACAATCGGTGATATTTAAATGTGCATGAAAGAACCTCTACGTCCCCTTTGCATATCATTAAATGAAACAACAGGTAGTACATATTATTATTCTCCTTCTAATGTCTGGAGCTTTACCAAAACGACAAGGTTTACCAAGAAACAAAAGAAAAAGAAAAATTGATATGCCGTAAAACGAAATAATCACACAAAATGTTATGAAGAAATTTTTACAGATATAATCTTTATATCTTTAAATTAAAAAGAAATTTAAATATTTAATTTTAAATTATAAAGAAATTGAAATATTTTCACCAAAATGATCAGATTCTACAGTAGATAATCCTGGAAATGTTAATATGTGGAAATGAAAAATCAAAACTAAACCAAACATCGTCAATAATTATTTAAAAATATAAAGAACTCGAATCGTTTGCCAAATATCTAAAACTAGCACTTAATAGTCCGAAATGTATGGACATGCCGTAAACAAAACAACCAAACAAAAGAGTAAAACAAACAATTAAAAAATAATAATTTCAATCGTATAAATCTTTCATCAAAATGATAGGATTTGGCATTAAATTACACGAAAACGGTTTATACACTGTAAATCCAAACAACCAACACAATGAAACTAAATATCCCAAGATAAGAATATTCGGCAAATGTTAAAATTATATATGTTTAAAAGTAGTAAATTGGTCGCCTATAATTGACGGCGATCCAAAGGTAACATCTTATTAGTTGCCACACTGGAAATATGGATGGTCACATTCAATGCTGCCAAGACTAAACTGGTTTCCTTCAATAATTACAAGAAACCTTCTCTGCCACCAATAGCAATGGCCAGTCACTCCCTGTCTGAGAGTACATCTTTCAAACTGCTTAACCTAATGTTCACAGGAAACATGAGTTGGAACAATTATATTGAAAACATTGCCAGGGCCGCTGCGAAGAAGGTATGCTCTCTCTACCGTGCTAGACAACTACTGACACCTGAAAGTATCCTGTACCTCTATAAGGCCACCATTCGCCCATGTATGGAGTATTGTTGTCACATTAGGGCTGGTGCATCTGCTGCTCGTCTCTCGCTCCTAGACAAGGTTCAAACGAAAGTCGCCAATCTGATAGGTCCTGAACTGGCATCTAAGCTTCAGCCTCTGTCCCATCGACGAAACGTTGCATCCCTCTGCCTGTTCTACAAGTATTTTAATGGTGAATTCTCTGACGAACTGCAGATACTTGTGCCCCCACGACGTAGACACCCTCGACAAACCCGGCAGGCAGCTAAATCCCACCCCCACACAGTAGAAATCCCTAGATGTAAAAGATCTTTCTACTCCAGTAGTTTTTTTCCCCAGAACCGCTAGACTCTGGAATTCCATTAATAGTCCCTGCTTCCCTAACTGTACTGACATACAGAAGTTCAAGTGTAACGTGAACCGACATCTTGCTGCCCAAATCCCAACATAGTGCCTCAGTAGTTGTTGCCCCTGATAGTACCCCCTACACCAAAGTGGCAATGTGCCTTGTTTGGGGTGAAAATGTAATTTAAAAAAATAGGACGCAGCTTCTTTCTCACGATTGCTCCACTGCGTATTTAAAGAAAATCGCTGAAAACCAGGCATGGCACCACTTATTATAGGAACTAAAAGAGGTTCATCAACTAAACAATACGTATTAGATTGATATATTATGGGTCAGAAAACAGCAATTATTCCCCCTTTGTAAAACTGGCCCTATATCCTCTCCTTGTAATGTTGACTGTTTAGCAAAGATGGCAACAAGTAAATTTCTTTGTGTCGTTGGCGTGACTCGAATGAGGATTTAACCATGACCTCCTGGTTACTTAGCCAACACTCTTAACACTATGTAAAATCGGTTGGTGAAATATATGTCCGCACACTGTTGAATACGATCCTCTTATTTTCTACTTATTGTCTTAGTTATTTTCATCAAATGCTGGTAGGGATTTTTTGCAATAGTTTAAAAAGTTTATTATTATTTTTCCTGAATTCAATTGTAGAAAGAAAGAAGACAAAAGAAAAAGGATTGATTAAAAAGTTCTTCGTACAATGTTTTCGTAGATGTAACCTATGGCCACCTTCAGGTGTACCCTATTAAAATCGGAAATATATTTCTATCGAAAACAGAAATCATTCGTATTCATTCTTAGGACAACAGCGTATTCTTTTTATTGTTTTGCCTTTTCAGTGTACATCCGTTAATATCTTATATGCTTTTATATAGGCGGATTTGGTTCTCCGTTGATTAAGTTTGTCAAACTTTGTCGGATATATACACGAGAGACAAAAAACGAAAAGAATAATCTGTTGTCACAGCCCTATTCATCATGAATACACATATTTCTGGGCAGAAGTTATCAGTTAGGATTATAAATATTTTGTTAAACTTGCGGGGAACGCTGTTTTACAATTGTTATAAAAATAGAACGGAAATTTTAATTTCGTTCCGTTTTAAATTCGGTACCATTTTACATAACGTCCAACTCACCGTTCAAATTTTACATGCCAACTTTTATAGATTTTCGGGTATGCTAACAAGGTTGGGGGCGTCTATTCCGAAAGCTGTTGTAAACATTGGCTGGTTGGGGGTATCTATTCCGAAAGCCGTTCTTAACATGGGGTGTTTGCTGGTATCAATTCCGTTATTAGTTTGTCCAATAAAATCTCCCAACATATTCTTTTTTGTTCTTAACACAAGAAGTTAGTGAAACAAAGATGTCTTAAAGAAGCGTACATTTAAAAGGAAGGTTAGGATTCAAACAATATTTTTTATTGATATTTTCTTTTTGAATATATGAAATAAAAATGAATTTCTTTCGATTGATTTCAGCAAGTTGTCGTTGTAAAGAAATGCAATCTGATCAAATAGTTTCTCATAAAGATTTTCTGTATCATTAGTAGACTTCATATGTCAAATGTTACTTCAAATTGTTCTTTCTAACATACATTGTAAACATGGCTATATTTGAAATTATATTTCCGCAAAGCAAGAACCCATGACTTTCCGGATAAGATAACTATTAAATTCTTGTCCTAATTTTCATTCTCTTGTATGTTGAAAGTACGTCTGGAAAAGAAAGAATACAATTGCGAATTGTTTAAGACTTGTATTCGGTTATGGCTTAAGTAAAGGGTGTGTTTGGACTTTAGTGCAAATTCAGAAGAAATAGGTAAGAACAATGCATATCAAGAAAAGATGAACCGTTCAAGAGAAACCCTCTACCAAAATTATTATACGGCCAATTTAGACGAAACACTAAAAGACACGACTCGAAAACTCACCATAGTCTGTATATATAACATATATGAAAAGCTTGTTGCAAGAAATTCAAATCCATATCAGTTAAGGAAAGTGTGCTAGAACGACTGACTTCTCTGACAAGGTGTACCTGAAAAAGTTCGGAGATTACGTTGGCCAAAACGTCGTGAGTATAACGTTTAAGATGAGAAGTATAATCGGAATAATCCAAATAATAAAAAAATATCCCAAATCTGGAAACCCTCCGTCATACAGCTTTTTGTAAGAAACACATTATTAATACATAGTTTGTCTGTATATTTTTAATCGGTTTCATTAATGGACCTGGTATTATAAATCTTTTTTTTTTTCTTTCAAAGCAAATATTGTAAACATGACTGTATTTGAAATAACAGTTTTTGTAATATCCCTTCTATCTATTTATTTATTACGGGCAATTATCCGCATCTTTTAGTCGTTGTTTCAAGATGTTTAAGACAACTATTCCTCTGGCCTTCTTTTGAGTGGTACTCTGCCGTCCATAGTTGTTGTCGTCTCAACACGTTTTGTCCAACTAATCCTCTGGCTGATTCTGGATAGGAATGAAACCGCTATCTTCAGGCAATGCTCACCTGAAACATTAGAGATTCAACGTCTCTATTCACTGCATCAAAGGCGATCAAAGTTGGATTTTATTTGTCTTATAAATCCACGTTTATTTATTATCTGATATTCTGTTGTCAGGTTCGTATCGAATAGTATATATGATTTAATTAATTGGAATATTTATTGAGATGAGTATTATTTATTCATTTATTTATTGCAAACTATTATCATCAGCTTTTAGTTGTTGTCTCACAACGTTTCAGCCAACTATTCCTATGACCTTCGTTAATAAGCATTCCAGTTAATTAAATAATATATACCGATAAGCATTCCAATTAAATAATATATACCAATTAGCATTCCAATTAATTAAATAATATAAATATTATCTACCTTCTATGTAGTCATATATTTAAATCGTCGAACAATTAGATTCTTTTTTTTACACGGTGGTCACCACTTATCAAGGCCCGGAAGCCACTCAGGGATAAGGGTTATTGCAAGTATAGTACGCTAGTATGGAGATTTGATGAAGTGTTTACTTAAGAGGGAGGTTCATTAGGAATTTGTTAACGTTGGACTTGAACACATCCAAGTTGTAGTCAGGTGGGAAGTAGGCGAACGGAACAGAGTTCCACAGGCGTGCAGTTCTAAGAAAGAAGCTTTGTTCATGGAACCCACGTTTTGATTTAGGCACAGATATAGAGTGGGGGAAATTTTTCACAGTGGATTCAGCTAGACGGGTGTTTCTCGTGAAAGATTGGCGAGGGGGGACTAGAGATTGGAGTTCAGATGAGCACCTGTCATGAAAATAACGATAAAACTAGGATAGGCCCGCAACGTCTTTTCTGTGGGAGAGAGGTTGCAGGGTAGAGAAAAGGACATCCCCCACTAAGCCACGAAGTCTATTTTGTACTCTGTCAAGGCAGGGTAGGTTGTTTTTAGCAGCTCCTGCCCAGATATGGCAACAGCATTCCATCCTTGGACGTACTTGGCTTTTATATAGATAGAGAATTGCATCAGTAGTGAAATATGTTCTGGAGCGGTAGAAGGATCCCACTATCTTTCCAGCGACATTGGAAACAGACTTGATGTACGTGTTCCATTTCTGATCAGGAGTAAAGGACAAACCCAGAAGCTGGTCAAAACACGGGGCTTCTCCTAGACGGGAGCCATCCATTTCAATTAATGCCAGATGGGGATCAGAGCGTTGATGATGTAAAGATAGGAGTTGGTTCATAAAATAAATGAATTATATTAAAATAAATAAATTTAATTCTTTTTTAAATAGATATTCTTATTTTCACAAAACAAAAATTAAACCAAGCAGCAAATATCTCTATAATAAATGTAACTAAGACACAATTAAATAGTTATTTGGATGTTTTTTTTTTTTCAGGATGAAACAGTTATTAGTTTCGACTTATTAAATTCATTTAATGTTTTCGAAAATTTATCTTCAATAATTTGTGTGTTTTACGTTTCCCGCAAGACATCATTTAACCTCATTAATTAGAGATCACTAGAAGTAATTATCGGTCTGATCAATAAAATGCTGAAATGTAATAAAACGTAAAGAAAGAGCACGCATTGTCCTACAAATACAGTGTTTTCATAAAACAAATGTATAGTTTTAAAAGATATCGCAACGACCATTGTAGTTGAAAGACGGGTGAAGACTTAAATAATCATCTTTATTGTCATTTTTAAGATTTGAAATAATCTATAATATTAATCTCACCTATCCGTTTAAATGTATATATGTATGTATGTCTGCCTAAATCTTTCAATATAGTCGACAGATTTTCACAAGATCAGAATCGTTTTGAAGCCCGACCCTTCGGACGACAAATATCGAATAATTGGCTAAAAGCATTAATCCTACACTGGGTACTTTTCTACACGGAGGAGTCGCAATTTTGTCGACATTTTCGAAAGTCGCCCCCCTCTTTTTGATTGACTAGCCCTAATTTAAAGATTCGTCACTTCAGGTTTGGCGATGTGGCGCAAAAGGAAATACGTCACGTTTTTTCCCGTTCTTTTCCTCCTTCGCGATACGCGTTCGAGCCTGTCTTCCTACTACCACTTTATTATTATTATTATTATTATTATTATTGCTCAACACACACCTCCAAACACCCGGGCAACGCCGGGCACCCAAACTAGGTGAAAATAAATGTATTTTTATTGGTTGCAGCAATTTAATGCTTTAAAGCTTTCTGTAAGGAACATAATTATTTTTTTAATTAGATGTTCGGTTGGTTTTATTACTAGGTTTCATATTGCAAATGTTATCTAAATATTTACGTTTAAAGCCTAAAATTGTAAACATTGATTATATTTGAAATTATACTTATCTTAAACCACCTTTCTTCCAGCCATATATTTCAACCCGGACAACACCAAGTAAATAACCGAGTATTATTCACATCCTGTTATTTTCTTATACGTTTATCCCGGTCCATTTCGTTTATTTTTGTATCATCATAGTTATTACCCTTTGATTAAATAAGCCGCAACCTTTCGAATCTCACGCCAAGAATACTCCTTCCATTCTGACCATCTACTTCTGAAATTACTACTGCGACTTTTTACGATTGCCCCAGGAGATGTTCGTGCAGACTGTCTGCTAAATTGAAAGCCTTCCACCAATAAAAAAGGGAGCCACCCAGTTGCCATTACGCTTCAATAGAAATGGCCGCTCCTCTAATTAACTTCCGTCCTAGCTTCAAACTCGCCGACCGGAAAGTAAGACAGGCACATGCCTATCATGCACATGCGTAGCTGAGAGTGTTTGAAAACTAATAAAATATACTTTAATACTAAGAATTGTTTGCAGCATACATTATTTCTTAAGATGCGTCCATTACATCAGCATGTTTAAGGAGAAAAATGTTAATTTACTTCTAAGTAACCAACGGGCGTTCTGACTACTGGATTATCTTGAACATAAGTTATAATAGATTTTGAATGTCAGCCTAAAATAAAAATCATATATTCAAAAGCTGAATTACTTCTCTTGCAAAGTAGAGATAATTATCTGCTTTTGGAATAAGTGGAAAGCCTGTGATAGAGTTTTTTTTTACCGAAGGGTCACACATTTTCAAGTCCCAGAGGCCACTCGAGCATAAAGGTTGATAAGTCACAGGTGTTAGGCGAGACAACATTATAACGGCGGACGGTGGTGGAAATTAAATAGAATTATTAATTTAAAAAAAAACTTGTTTCCATTTAATTTGAAAACGAACATGCACTCATTTGGGCAGCAGTCATGCGGTATAGAGATCTATAAACGTGCAGTTCTAGGAAATAAACGTTATTCCCGTAATTTGCATTTAGTTTTAAGCACATATATAAAGTAGGAAAAACTGTCAACATTTTTTGTAGCTAGATAAGTGTTGTGAATGTTTTGCAGGGAAGGGCAACAGATTGGTGCTCAGCCGAACATTTTTCATGAAAATAAGAATAGAGCAGAGATTGAATCGCTATGTCGCTTTTATTAGAAATATGTTGCAACGAGAATAAAAGGACATTGTCTACTAGTGCGTGTCGGTTGGCAATGACCCTATTCGGGTATAACTGGCTTCCTCCAAAGGAGGAAATTTCATAGGAGTATGAAATTCACAAGCGGTATCCAGTCGCATGTATATCCCCGTTGGGAGGAGATGACGACGTTAGGTTTTTGCAACTCTTGCCGGGAGGAGTCGACGTCTTCCTTAATACAGCGCCTGCCATTCTCAAATTGGTCACCCATTTTAGTAATAACAACGCTCAACGTTGCTTAACTTCGGAGATCTGACGGGAACCGCTGTGTCAACGTGATTAAACCTTATTACATTAATTAAATTAATAAATCTCTATAGTGCTATACCTCGACGATCGAGCATTTATTATAATGGTTTACTATTCAACGGATAAAAACAGTTATTCTAATTCGTAAAAGTAGGATAATCAAACGTATGTGGGGAATTGCGACAAAAATTCTATTTAAAACTGAAGAAAGAAATAAGGGGAAGGATCTAGTCGCTGAAAAAAAAAACAATATGCCCAACACTGGAACTTTCTTACGTAGTATACTTTTCTCCGTTGTCATTGTATCTACTGCAACAACATGCTTGCCATTAAATCTTTGTCAGTCTGTACCAGCCAGGGTAGAGCAAAATAACGTTTTTGATTCAACAGAAGTTTATCTTTTACTAGTACTACATTCCGTTCGGTTCGTTACATAGTCCATAACTTATCGTTATCAGAACGAGATAGTAAATAGCATAAAATATCAAGTTAACAAGAAATTCGTGTCGTTACTTTGAATTATCATAGAATCCGAAATTCTTACTTTTATGAGAGAATCAAATAGATTATATGTATTAATACCTTGTTCTTAAACATAAGTTCCGATAATAGTTTAGACCTAACGCCATAAGTTCCAGAATTGTATATATATATATATATATATATATATATATATATATATATATATATATATATATATATATATATATATATAGCCAGTAGAGTTTACTTTCCTAGAAGTACATCCAATGAAACAACATGTGTCTATCAAAGAGTGCTCAATGAGTGAACAGAAGAGCAGGTATATCAAATTTATTTATACAAACATTAATGGCTACATATGTGCATACATGTTTCTGTAATCACCCGCGTTGGGGGATTACGTCTTCAGGCCAAGAATTACCGTCAAAAATTATATATATATATATATATATATATATATATATATATATATTCTCCGTTCGGTTGTTTTTGTTTTATGGCATATCAATCCTTTTCAGGTTATTTAATGCGGAATCCAAAGATTTTGAGGAAATTTCTTTTTTTAATAGAATGTATTTGATGTTTTTAAGTTGGTTTCTATTTAACTCATAGTTGGGACCCTAACAGGTACTACCACTCAGGGTCAGAGTGGGCCTGGGAGCAATGGTAATTAAAGGCCCGCAAACTGGGGCCTCGCCATGGATATAGTTTAAGGACCAATATATATATATATATATATATATATATATATATATATGCCTACTTCATTAAGTAAATTTAATTTAGTCACATGAATTAATATACGAAAGTATATTAATTCATGTGATTAATAATTCATGCGGAATAAGCCTGATGAATCATAATTGGATGAAACGCAGAATAATCTGTGTAGCAGTGATAATGTTGTGTGCCGGACTGGAGTTTGTTTCTTTTTACTCCCAAGGGATCTATCTTCCTAGGCATTACACAAAGAAGAGGATAGTTTATGGCAGACCGTTTGAGGCTCTTATACCAAAACAGCTGAATATGTACTTAACGTGATGGAAAGTAGTTACAAATACAAATAATAGTTCGATTATTACCGTTTCGTTTTAACCGAAGCAAACGGTATTGATAGAATATTAAATAAGATCTGAAACACCATTCATTAAAACAATTTACGTTTGATTAATCTTGTGTCAAAGCTGTTCTAATATTTATACAACTAATCAGCACTAATCTAACCCGCTTAGATTGTTTAATCGCACATTGTAATTAAACTCAATTAATATTAATTGATATGGTATAATTGTTAATGTGTTCCCTAATGGGACAATTCTCGAGCGAATAGTACCTACAACTCCGGAAATAGGAAAAGATTTAACTTTACAGAGACAATCTGCTTAGTATAGGAACGTGACATCTAATTAATTCAAAGATACTATACATTTTTCTTCAAGTTTTATTGATTTCATCAGCATACACTTCAGAGGCATTGCTCGTAATGTTCTTGAATTATTTTAAAAATATTTAACATCTATGATACTTTATTTTCATGAAAACAAAATATAAATTGATGCGTTTTTATTAGTAGTCAAAAGTATAATTTTAGCAAATGTGTTTTTGTTTACACAAAATAATACATTTTTCACTAATGTTATAAAAAGCAATGTGTTCATTATATTCAGTAATCGTTATTAATTAAATATTCATTAAAATTGGTAGATTTTCTGAATTTTGAGGGGTAAATATATTTATAAAGTCTGGGGTATCCGCCATTTATTCTGCTCGTAATCACCACATAAAACGAAGGGCCAAGAGTACGTGATATCACTAAGGGAATAGAATATTGCAATCCTCTACAATGTAATAATTAATGGAAAGACCGCTTTCGAGCCGCCTTAAAATCTCTCCACCGTCCGCTTTTTAATGTTTATTGTAAAAAGATGGAACACATTTTAATCAATGCAAACCCCTACTAATAGTATTTGTACATGTTTCCTGCCCTTTTTTAACTGCAAACAAGTCATATTGTTATTGAGATTTAAGGAGCTACTGAACTGTTGCTTAGATCAAAAGCTGGAATCATAATTGCAGCAATATTCTTCTTCAAACTTTTATTCTTTTAGACTTTGAAAAGTTGGAAATCAGCCAGCAAGGACAGAATTCACAAAAACAAAAAACTCTCTAAGAGAAAGCCATTGGAGATGGTTAAACAACAAAATACTTTGGCTGTAGAAATAATTATACACGTGCGGCGGACTTTTTTTTTTACATATATTAAACACATTTATGCATACAAACACATATATACATATTCAAAAATTTATCCCAAACATTTCAAAACGTTCCGGCTGCACTCATAATTAATATTATTTATTCGAGGTTTCTTTGTTTTAATGTACAATGCTTCAAGTATTCTTAGCCTATTTACATTTATCTCACTCTGCAATACTCTTGTATTTTCTACCATACTTCTCGAAATTCCGAATGGTGGCAGCCATGTCCATTCAAATGTTGTGATACGAAGCTAGAGTCAGAGAGGTGGAGAGTCAATCTTCGCGACAATGTGTTAGTTGTTGAACCAACATAGCTACTAATATTGGAGATACACTCTCCTATTAGGCAGCTAAATTTGTAAACTTCATTGGTCCTTTCCAACAGGTCGTTTGTTTGCGAAATGTTGTTTTTCATTACAAGGCTTGTTGTCTGTATATTTCATAATGTATAATAAATTTTATTTTATTATTATTATTATTATTGGGAGCCACGTATCTACGGATTATACTTTTAAGAATACTCTCATCGATTTTTTAGTTTTTGTGTAACTGTTACGGTAATATATATTAACAGGTTGATAATTTTCTTGAATATTACTAATTTGATTCAAATTACTAATGGCTAGTTTTATTTCTTTATCTACAAGAGAGTTAGGGAATTGATTATTTACTAACACTCGTTTTATATTTTTTAATTCATTAAAGAATATTTTTTTGTTTGAGGAAATCACCTTTGCACGATGTATAAGATTACTTATTATATTGGTTTTATAACGGAATAGACATTCATTTTCAAAATTTAAAATACAGGAATTAACGGATGTAGGGTTTTTAACCCTACATCCGTTAATTCCTGTATTTTAAAACAGAGGTGGTAAATTCATCCCAACCAGAGTCAATGAATGTCTGAAAACGAGATTTTATTATTCGTACTTAATTCATATGTAAAGTTAAGAACTGAATTATTCTGAGAGATACCCTTTAAATATTCTATTTCCTCTGTGTTATTGGCAAGAATTAGTATATCGTCAACATGTCGACCATAAATAGAAGCTTTCTATATAAAATTAAATATCTTGTTTTCTAGATCAGTCATATAAAAATTACTAAATGTTGGTGTTAATACGGACCCCATGGTCACCCTTTGGTTGTACACATTACTAATAATTTATTTAGGATTACTGAACTCATTTTAAGTGGAGGAAGGGTCGGATTGTTATATATGCTCTCTATGATAATTTCCATGGTTTCATTCACTGGCATATTTGTAAATAGATTTTCAACATCTAGAGAGGCGGTGATTTTATTGTCGATTTTAGTTACTTGTAGAATCTGCATACGTTCTTCCGTAGATTTTACACTGTATTTACAAGGTAAATACGGTGTGATGAATTCGTTGATTTTTTTTAGTTAAGTTATATATTGGTGTTGTCACCTGTGACATTATGGGACGAAGTGGGAAATAAGTTTTATGTGTTTTTATGTTGCCATATAAATATCCAGGTTTATAATCTCCAATTATTAGTGGGAGTTTTACATTATCTATTACAGCATTATTCGCGGTGATAAGTTTATTAACTTGAATTTTAAGATCATTAACAGAGCTTATTTTAACTTTCTTAAATTTTCAGAGATCATCCAAAATTGATTAGAGTTTACAAAAATATTCAGTTGTATTAAGTAATACATACATATTGCTTTTATCCCCTTTTCTAATAATTAATTGTGGGTAGTTTTTAGTTGATTGGCAGCCTTTTTTAAATTATCTGTTAAAATAGTTTTAGATTTTTTAAAATCTATTTTCATAGCCTCAGCCTAAGTATATATTTAATAGCTGGATGTGTAGTAATTTTCTGTTCGTTTTCAAGATAAACAAGATAAAGAAATAAAACTAGCCATTATTAATTTGAATCAAATTAGTAATATTCAAGAAAATTATCAACCTGTTAATATATATTACCGTAACCAGTTACACAAGCACTCAAAAATCGATGAAAGAATTCTTAAAAATATAATCCGTATATACGTGGCTACCAATAATAATAAAAAAATAAAATTTATTATATATTATAAAAAAATACAGACAACAAGCCTTGTAATGAAAAACAACATTTCGCAAACAAACGACCTGTTGGAAAGGACTAATGTAGTTTAAAAAATTAAGCTGAATAATAGTAGAATGCATCTCCAACATTAGTAGCTACATTCAACAACTAACACATTGTCGCGAAGATTGACTCTCCACCTCTCTGACTCTAGCTCCATATCACAACATTTGAAGGGACATGGCTGCCACCATTCGGAATTTCGAGAAGTATGGTAGAAAATACAAGAGTATTGCAAAGTGAGAGAAATGTAAATAGGCTAAGAATACTTGAAGCATTGTACATTAAAACAAAGAAACCTCAAATAAATAATATTAATTATGAGTGCAGCCGGAACGTTTCGAAATGTTTGGGATAAATTTTTGAATATGTATATATGTATTTGTATATATAAATGTGTTTAATATATATATATATATATATATATATACATATATATATATATATATATATATATAAAGGTCCACCCACCTAACTTGTAACAAGTTATCACGTGACTAGGAATAAATGTATATATAAGTAAATAAAAAAACAATTTCTACATTTATTTTTACAATATGCCTGAGGATGATAGAAGTACTTCTGTCGGAAGCGCTCGCGATTATGGATCCAACATATACAATTTCGAGAAGAACACAAAAAGGACTATTCGGAGATTGGAAAAGATAAAAAGGAAAATTGTAAAACAGAATCATTCCGTGCTATTCAATAATATTTGTCTAAATGAGTAAATGCTGCCTAAAAATACACAATATATATATATATATATATATATATATATATATATATATATATATATATATAAGAAAAGGGGAAGTCCTACATTGTTTTTGGTGCACATTGGGTAGGTTTTCTACTTGTAGGAATAATAAATGAAAGCTTTGATGAGGTTAATTTTTGGCTGAACGATTTCCTTCTTTTTGACAATTTGTTACAATTTTTAGTTTCATTTCAGTTCTTTTTGCATATTATTACGCTGAAACATTGTTTGATATTCGTATACTAATTATAATGTATCTGTCCATCTATATATATATATATATATATATATACATATATATATATATATATATATATAGGTTGCATAGGGGGTTCGTATTGAGAGACAACATATAACGGGACTAAGAACATGGATGATAATGCCATTTATAACAGATATACATTTATATTCTTAGTACATCATGACGACTATGATGAGAATTCTTTCATCATATTTTAATACAGAGCTAAGGCATTTATGCAGTTCTTGTTAACACAGAGGAGGAGACATACATTATTGATGATGGTGGAGACACATTACTTGAGGGTTTATACAAGCGTTCGTTTATAGATAAATATACGAAACACCCTTATCTCATGTTGAAATGACGACAGGAAGACAGTTACAAAATATTAGATGATTTCTTTATTCTTCAGCCGGCCGATTGGTGACATAGGACATTCAAACTTTTATATCTACATGGTCTCTCTTACACTCTTCGCCTCTAAGGGGACCAACTTAACTCTCTCTCTCTCTCTCTCTCACTCTATCTCACACTGTGAGTGTGATTCTCTGATTCTCTTCTAACTGCGAACCCCATTTCAATAGATTGAGAATCTTCTTTGTTTATTACGTCAGAGGCCTGTTATCAACCAACGTGACTTTATCACGTTTCCATTTACATATGTCTGTCCAAACACACTTTTGTCAAACAAAGAATTCCTAATTTTAATTGTTCAATATCAACCCTATTTTAAGCATTACTCTTTTTCAACATCTAACCTATTTTTAATCATTATCTATGAACTCGCATTGTCCATTCTTTTAATTGGCATATTTAATATTCAGTTGTTTCTAAAAGAATTAACTAACAACTGCATTCCTAGGGTTTCGTGTGTAACATATATCAGAAAATGTGTGTGAGTAAATTATTAAACCTATATACAAGGTATTCAGACATGTGGAAAATATTTTAATCTGTTTTCATCCAGAAAAACAACTACTAAATTGTTTAAAAGCACACAATTGATACGTGGGGAATCGTCATATTTTATCTGTTTTCAACTGTTTCAAATACGCATGCGTGAATCGTTTGTACGACACATTCAAACATGATAATGAAATGTTATATATTCCCTCCTAGGAGAAACACCATCACAATCGTAAAATGGTTAGAGGAAGTTGTACCTATTTTTCCTGTTAAATATTCAGTTTTCCCACTGCCATCATCGACCACGAGAGGAAGTCTACACTTGCTACAGATTCTACGCTTACAACGCTCGTAACTGGCTCATACAAGCACATATATACCATTAACATTTTCGTTATAGAATAAGAAATTATAATCTTCATCGGGAAAGTTCGTTGTATCTGATTCTCTTATTCTCGAATAAGATCATTCTAAACGAACTCTTTAAAACGTTACAATATGGCATCACTAAAAAAATATCGATTTACACGGCATCATTTTCAATAAATATACAATAAATTTCAGACATATAAATTGCGATTGAAAGCGCTTGCGAAAATATGGCCGAACAACAACTACTGGGTGCCATAATATACAACAAGCCAGCCGAAATAAACAAGATCGCTCGGCGAATTGACAAATTATCCAACAAAATCGGAAAGAAAGACTCAGTTGTGTTACATCAGACGTGATTGAATACACACACACATACAGACACACACATACACACAGATATATATACATATATATTCATACACACATATATATATATATATATATATATATATAGATTAATAGGACAGCGTGTGTATTATTTATTTTGTGTGTCACGCTTATATCCGAGTGACTGTCGTTTACTTATTATAGGCTGCTTTTAAGTTTTTTGTTTCGATTTCGATTGCATTGGATGTCACTTACTTCATCCCTTTTCTTTATAAATATTTTCCAAGAATTCTTCATAAGTTCTGGTTTCGATTTCGATTGAAGCTGATGCATCCAAGAAAATGAATATGCTTTTATTTTTGAAATCGCAACTTTATAATACATAAAAATCGACAGAACTATAACAATATATACGATATCTGTAAGAATTAAAGTATCATATTCAAGCGTAATTTACAACCGGTCTACACTAGCATCCTTGTTTGCTTAGATAAATACTTTGCAGTTAAAAAAACTACAATAAAAGCAGAGCGTCTCCATTTACGGGGAACATATACAAAATGCCAGCAGCAATATATTACATATGAATGACCATCTGAGAAATTTCTACAGGTTTTACTAACATATATTATTCAATAAAGATGTGTTCTGTAATAACAACACAAAATGAAGCATGAATTACAATATATTTACATACATAAACTAAAATACTGTATTTAAATGCATAAACTAAAATACTGAATTTAAGTGCATAGATAAAAATATTATGTTTAAGTGCATAGATAAAAATAATATGTTTAAGTGCATAGATAAAAAGATAATATTTAAGTGCATAGATTGAAATATTATGTTAAAGTGCTTAGATAAAAATATTATGTTTAAGTGCATAAATAAAAATATTATGTTTAAGTGCATAGATTAAAATATTATGTTTAAGTGCATAGATAAAAATATTATGTTTAAGTGCATAGATTAAAATATTATGTTTAAGTGCATAGATTGAAATATTATGTTAAAGTGCTTAGATAAAAATATTATGTTTAAGTGCATGGAAAAAGTAATATATTAAATTGCATGGATTTAAATATAATATTTAAGTGCATAGATAAAAATATTATGTTTAAGTGCATAGATAAAAATATTATGTTTAAGTGCATAAATAAAAATATTATGTTAAAGTGCTTAGATAAAAATATTATGTTTAAGTGCATAGATAAAAATATTATGTTTAAGTGCATAGATAAAAATATTATGTTTAAGTGCATAGATTAAAATATTATGTTTAAGTGCATAGATTGAAATATTATGTTAAAGTGCTTAGATAAAAATATTATGTTTAAGTGCATGGATAAAGTAATATATTAAATTGCATGGATTTAAATATAATATTTTAGTGCATAGATAAAAATATTATGTTTAAGTGCATAGATAAAAATATTATGTTTAAGTGCATAAATAAAAATATTATGTTAAAGTGCTTAGATAAAAAATATTATGTTTAAGTGCATAGATAAAAATATTATGTTTAAGTGCATAGATTAAAATATTATGTTTAAGTGCATAGATAAAAATATTATGTTTAAGTGCATAGATAAAAATATTATGTTTAAGTGCATAGATTAAAATATTATATTTAAGTGCATAGATAAAAATAATATGTTTAAGTGCATAGATTAAAATATTATGTTTAAGTGCATAGATAAAAATATTATGTTTAAGTGCATAGATTGAAATATAATATTTAAGTGCATAGATTAAAATAATATGTTTAAGTGCATAGATTAAAATATTATATTTAAGTGCAAAGATAAAAATATTATGTTTAAGTGCATAGATTAAAATATTATGTTTAAGTGCATAAATAAAAATATTATGTTAAAGTGCATAGATAAAAATATTATGTTTAAGTGCATAGATTAAAATATTATGTTTAAGTGCATAGATAAAAATATTATGTTTAAGTGCATAGATTAAAATATTATGTTTAAGTGCATAGATTGAAATATTATGTTAAAGTGCTTAGATAAAAATATTATGTTTAAGTGCATGGATAAAGTAATATATTAAATTGCATGGATTAAAATATAATATTTAAGTGCATAGATAAAAATATTATGTTTAAGTGCATAGATAAAAATATTATGTTTAAGTGCATAAATAAAAATATTATGTTAAAGTGCTTAGATAAAAATATTATGTTTAAGTGCATAGATAAAAATATTATGTTTAAGTGCATAGATAAAAATATTATGTTTAAGTGCATAGATAAAAATATTATGTTTAAGTGCATAGATAAAAATATTATGTTTAAGTGCATAAATAAAAATATTATGTTAAAGTGCTTAGATAAAAATATTATGTTTAAGTGCATAGATTAAAATATTATGTTTAAGTGCATAGATTGAAATATTATGTTAAAGTGCTTAGATAAAAATATTATGTATAAGTGCATGGATAAAGTAATATATTAAATTGCATGGATTTAAATATATTTTAGTGCATAGATAAAAATATTATGTTTAAGTGCATAGATAAAAATATTATGTTTAGGTGCATAGATTAAAATATTATGTTTAAGTGCATAGATAAAAATATTATGTTTAAGTGCATAGATAAAAATATTATGTTTAAGTGCATAGATTGAAATATTATATTTAAGTGCATAGATAAAAATAATATGTTTAAGTGCATAGATTAAAATATTATGTTTAAGTGCATAGATAAAAATATTATGTTTAAGTGCATAGATTGAAATATTATATTTAAGTGCATAGATAAAAATAATATGTTTAAGTGCATAGATTAAAATATTATATTTAAGTGCATAGATAAAAATATTATGTTTAAGTGCATAGATAAAAATATTATATTTAAGTGCATAGATAAAAATAATATGTTTAAGTGCATAAATAAAAATATTATGTTAAAGTGCATAGATAAAAATATTATGTTTAAGTGCATAGATAAAAATATTATGTTTAAGTGCATAGATAAAAATAATATGTTTAAGTGCATGGATAAAAATATTATGTTTAAGTGCATAGATAAAAATATTATGTTTAAGTGCATAGATTGAAATATTATGTTAAAGTGCTTAGATAAAAATATTATGTTTAAGTGCATGGATAAAGTAATATATTAAATTGCATGGATTTAAATATAATATTTAAGTGCATAGAAAAAATATTGTGTTTAAGTGCATAGATTAAAATATTATGTTTAAGTGCATAGATTAAAATATTATGTTTAAGTGCATAGATTAAAATATTATGTTTAAGTGCATAGATAAAAATATTATTTTTAAGTGCTTAGATAAAAATATTATGTTTTAGTGCATGGATAAAGTAATATATTAAATTGCATGGATTTAAATATAATATTTAAGTGCATAGATAAAAATATTATGGTTAGGTGCATAGATTAAAATATTATATTTAAGTGCATAGATAAAAATATTATATTTAAGTGCATAGATAAAAATATTATGTTTAAGTGCATAGATTAAAATATAATATTTAAGTGCATAGATTAAAATATTATATTAAATTGCATAGATTAAAATATTATATTTAAGTGCATAGATGAATATATTAAATATAAGTGCATAGATTAAAATATTATGTTATAGTGCACAGATTAAAATATTATATTTAAGTGTACAGATTAAAATATTATATTTAAGTGCACGTATTAAAATATTATATATAAGTGCACATATTAAAATATTATATTTAAGTGCATAGATTAAAATATTATGTTTAGGTGCATAGATTAAAATATTATATTTAAGGGCACATATTAAAATATTGTATTTAAATGCATAGATTAAAATATTATGTTTAGGTGCATAGATTAAAATATTATATTTAAGTGCATAGAATGTAAATATGATATTAAAGTGCATAGATTAAAATATTATATTTAAGTGTACAGATTAAAATATTATATTTAAGTGCACGGATTAAAATATTATATATAAGTGCACAGATTAAAATATTATATTTAAGTGCATAGATTGAAATATGATATTAAAGTGCATAGATAAAAATATTATGTTTAAGTGCATAGATTGAAATATGATATTAAAGTGCATAGATTAAAATATTATATTTAAGTGCATAGATTAAAATGTTATATTTAAGTGCATAGATTAAAATATTATATTTAAGTGCATAGATAAAAATAATATGTTTAAGTGCACAGATTAAAATATTATATTTAAGTGCATAGATAAAAATAATATGTTTAAGTGCATAGATTAAAATATTATATTTAAGTGCATAGATTTAAATATTATATTTAAGTGCATAGATAAAAATATTATGTTTAAGTGCATGGATAAAGTAATATATTAAATTGCATGGATTTAAATATAATATTTAAGTGCATAGATAAAAATAATATGTTTAAGTGCATAGATAAAAATAATATGTTTAAGTGCATAGATTAAAATATTATATTTAAGTTCATAGATTAAAATATTATATTTAAGTGCATAGATAAAAATAATATGTTTAAGTGCATAGATAAAAATAATATGTTTAAGTGCATAGATAAAAATATTATATTGTAGTGCATAGATTAAAATATTATGTTTAAGTGCATAGATAAAAATAATATGTTTAAGTGCATAGATAAAAATAATATGTTTAAGTGCACAGATAAAAATATTATATTTAAGTGCATAGATTAAAATATTATATTTAAGTGCATAGATAAAAATAATATGTTTAAGTGCATAGAGAAAAATAATATGTTTAAGTGCATAGATAAAAATAATATGTTTAAGTGCATAGATTAAAATATTATATTTAAGTGCATAGATTAAAATATTATATTTGAGTGCATAGATAAAAATTATATGTTTAAGTGCATAGATAAAAATAATATGTTTAAGTGCACAGATTAAAATATTATATTTAAGTGCATAGATAAAAATAATATGTTTAAGTGCATAGATAAAAATAATATGTTTAAGTGCATAGATTAAAATATTATATTTAAGTGCATAGATTAAAATATTATATTTAAGTGCATAGATAAAAATAATATGTTTAAGTGCATAGATAAAAATAATATGTTTAAGTGCACAGATTAAAATATTATATTTAAGTGCATAGATAAAAATAATATGTTTAAGTGTATAGATTAAAATATTATATTTAAGTGCATAGATAAAAATAATATGTTTAAGTGCATAGATAAAAATAATATGTTTAAGTGCATAGATAAAAATAATATGTTTAAGTGCACAGATTAAAATATTATATTTAAGTGCATAGATAAAAATAATATGTTTAAGTGCACAGATTAAAATATGATATTTAAGTGCATAGATAAAAATATATTTAAGTGCATAGATTAAAATATTATGTTTAAGTGCATAGATAAAAATATTATATTTAAGTGCATAGATTAAAATATTATGTTTAAGTGCATAGATTAAAATATTATGTTCAAGTGCATAGATTAAAATATTATTTTTAAGTGCACAGATTAAAATAGAATGTTTACGTGCATAGATTAAAATATTATGTTTAAGTGCATAGATTAAAATATTGTTTAAATGCATAGATTAAAATATTATATATAAGTGCATAGATTAAAAAATATATAAGTGAATAGATTAAAATATTATATTGAAGTTCATAGATTGAAATATTATATTTTAGTGCACTGATTAAAATATTATATTTAAGTGCATAGATAAAACTATTTATTTAAGTGCATCGATTAAAATAAAATATTTAAGTTGATAGAAAAATGTATAATATTTAAGTGTACTCATTACGTGGTGGAGCGGGATGTCACAACAAAATATAATAAATGTTAACTTTTATATTATTGTAGAATAGTAATTTCCATCTAAATATTTTCTTTGCAAAATATACCAGCATGCCGTTCGACATTGTTCGGTCGCTTATATAGGATATTTTGATTAATGCAGATTTCGTATTCATTATTATATTATATTGGACCGTTTGCCTTTTTCCTACCTGACTACAACGTGGATGTATTCAAGTCCAACATAAACAAATTCTTAATGAACCGCCCCTAAAGTAAGACACTTTATCAAATCTCCAATACTAACGATTACTACGACACTATCCCATTGATTACTATATAGGCAATAACCCTTATCCCCGAGTGGCTTCCGGGCCTTGATAAGTGGTGACCTCCATGTAAACAAAAACATATAGCTATGATTTTAAAAGTATTTAAAAACAAAAGACTCATACGCCGCCATCAAGAATCAAAACCAGAACGTTCAGCTTACGATTTACTTTTTCTTTTGACGTTTATGCCTGAGCTATGAAAAAATGTTTGCCGCAAGGCTAAAAATTAAAACATTAACCAATAGCTATTACGTTACGCATGAATATTCGTAATGCCGTCGTTAAACCTTCACCTAGCAAATTCCACTTGTTTTATTTTCACACTTTGGCAACGATATTCCCGGCTAAAACACAGATATAAAGTTTCGCATGGGCTCGAATACCCCCTTAAGTAAGACACTCTATCAAATCTCTAATACTAATGATTACTATAATACTATCTCATTGATTACTGTACACGCAATAACTCTTATCCCTGAGTGGCTTCCGGGCCTTGATAAGTGGTGGCCCCCATGTAAAAAAAACAGTTCGTCGAGCAAAACAGTTTAGGGGTGGCGACTGATAGCTGGCATATAAACATAAAATCGCCTAAGCGTATATTTATATAATAGCAAATATGACCCGACATTGTTCAGAATTGAATAACGATAACAACTGCATATTTTTTCGTCTACTCACAGGAGCATATTACTTAGTTTGTCGTAGTCGCTATTCCCCTTTGCTTTCTCTAACAAAAGGCTGGAATTTGAAGATCGCACATCTTTTTCAGGAAAAGAGAGGACTAAAAAGATTCATTGTCTTCCCCGGAGAATTTGATACAGATGATTTAAATTTCATCAAGATATTATATACTCGAAGTTTTAACGGGATTATGCAACCATACAATTCTGTGTGTGTATATAGTGCATCGAGAACACACTTCGAACATCCATTGTAAATTTCACATCCGAATACACTTTTCCGTTTTATATAAATTCTCTCACTTGAATTACGAATACACACACACATACACACACACACACACACACACACACACACACATATATATATACACATACACATATATTTATATAGATATATATTTATATAGACATAAATACATATATAAACAAAACAACAAAACAATGAGTAAGGATTAAAATTAGAATCTAACTTGGAGTAAATATAAATATTATTATGTATATAGTAATCCCGACCAAGTAATAAAAGCTCAGTACAAGAAAGATAGGAAATAGAGCTAGAAAAGCAGACTCAAACTAAAATTCCAACTTTGTATATATTAGTGTGGCCTTAATGTGAGATAATTATGAAGTTGGTATTATTTTCTGCTTGATCGACTATTGATCGTCTTATCTCTGATTGCTTTCCTACTCGCTTAGATTAAACGAATTCTCCGACCTGGGCTTTCGTTTCGCCCTGCTAAAATAAAAGAGAGAAGATTAAATAATTCCAGCCCAGTTTTATGACCGATACTTTTTATGCGTCCATGTTATTGCCATGAACTCAGCCAATCATGTCACACGAGACGCAAGCGATTATCTTCGTCTACAAAATCCCATTAGAAGGGAAGCCGAATACCATTCTAATCAGAAGAGCTTTGTCCAACAAAGCATTGCCCCCGCTAATAAATAACAGGAAACTAATGATGTTTTATACGTTTTTATAATCCTGTTTTACTGCTTTCTGTTATGAGAGATTCGCTGATTTGCACCAAGTGCTGAAAAGCGATTGACGATTTCATCTGTAAAGAAACTGCCAGCAATAACTTTCAATCATTCATGACACTCAGAAATATTTTAGACAAAGTTTTAAATGTCCCTGTTTTCCCAGTGCTCACATTATCACTGGCATATCCAATTTGTTCCTCCTGTGACTTTGTGTTCTGTGAGTATTTCTAGGATATCTTTCTGTCATTAAACAGAAGAAATATTACTCCCGTAAAACAGAGGAATAACGGTATAATAAATGTAACTATTTTAATCTTGTAATTCTAATTATCTGAATCTATTTTCACAGAGTGTTTAGAATTATCCGCATATACGTATGATGTATATTTGTTTGCACGAAATAAAATTTTAAAGGCTAACTTTGTTTGCTACTATTTATATTATTAACGGAGCGTAAGGGGCTACTCAGAAAGAGGCGAAACTTATTGGAGGCGATGAGCGAAGTGTCCATAAGAAAATGGTGGTAAAAATTCTATTTACATTTTTGCATATCACTACTACGTGGCAAATATGGAGCAGGGGATATTGCCAAACCTAAAAGATCAGCGAGAAGAAGGCATTGAAGTAGATAAACTTATGAAAGAAGAGACGTTGCGAGCCTATCTTTGTTTTATCGTTATTTCCATGGCAGGTGCTCGTCTGAACTCCAATCTCTGGTCCCCCTCGCCAATCTTTTTACGAAAAACACCCGTCTAGCTGAATCCACTGTCAAAAAAATTCCCCACTCTTTATCTGTGCCTAAATCAAAACGTAGATTCCATGAACAAAGCTTCTTTCTTAGAACTGCACGTCTGTGGAACTCTGTTCCGTCTGCCTGCTTCCCACCTGACTACAACCTGGATGTCTTCAAGTCCAACGTAAACAAATTCCTGATAACCGCCCCTATAAGTAGACACTTCATTAAATTTCCACAATAACGTACTGTACTTGCAATAACCCTTATCTCTGAGTGGCTTCCAGGCCTTGATAAGTGGTGACCACCGTGTAAAAAAAAATTATGACGTATATAGTGGTAGTTGGAATTTTCTTTCAAGTCTGGGTGGTCAAGTTTTTCGGATATTTTAGTATTATAAACATTGCAGCGAGTATAAGATATTATAGTAGGCTTTCTGTCTCTAGTAAAAGTTATTCGGGTGTAATATATAGTTATCCAGAATCAAATATTCATACACTAAAGTATTTAATATCGTTATAATGCTTCACGCACGTAGACAAAATGAGATGACCTTTCTAATTAGTGAATTATCTGATGTAGGACGGCGGAAAATCTGAATCTACTTTTTTTAAAATGAATTATTCAAGTGCCGCCAAATCAACAATTTAATTATAATAAATGCATGCAAAAATTACCACTCATTTTATTGATTTCAAAAAAGATATTCAGCCATTATATTTTACGTTTAGAAAACATTGAAGATGTTTTAATTTATATATAAGCAGTTAACAAACGTTTAACTGGAAATGATAATTATTTTACTGAAGAAAAAAATGGGTGATTTAGAAACTACAATAAGAACATGTTATATATAAAAAGAAAAATAATGACAGTAGTCGTGTATGTTTTAAACGTTGATAGCTGCGAGGTGACCGTTGCTAAGTTGTTAATAGCATAACCTGACTATTGGGTGTTCCAGGTTCGTCTTTCTTTATGTATTTTTGACTGCATAAATGTTAACAACATACATAACAGGAGTACACACATCTCGATCAATATTGGGAATTGAACTAGTTAATGAATCTGTTTATATACGAATTTTATCATTTGTTTTACTTTTTTCATTTACAGTTAAATGAAGTATAAAAAATGCAGGTATTTTACGCAATAGAAAAAATAAAAAATTTAATCCAAGTAGTATAACTACAATGAATAAAAGTGCATTGTATATATTTATGAGAACATTTTTTATGGTTATGTCATGCATGATAAGGAAAGCTACAATTCATCCACAAATAGGAAAGATAGCCACAACTGTGTGGTATAATACTGCACGACAAAATGCTGATCATATTGCAAATAAATCACGGCTTTATACTTTAGAAACGAACATTATACATGGAAACATACTAGCAGAAGTGCTCTTTGTTGACAAAGTTAAAAAGTCTTCAAAAATGATTTCTGATTTGAGAAGGAATGAAAATTTATGAAAAGGTTGCCTGGGTGAAAAGTTATCTTCGAATTTTTAGGGTATCCAAACCAAAGTTACACTCTCAAACGAACATGAGGGGGCAGGAGTGGGAATCGTCATTGACACAAACGTATGCCAATAATTATGGTTCTCCAGTATAAGTTACCTTCATTGGACTCAACTCCGTCTGTGTAAGTTAGAGATGTAAATAAGTTCGGAAGCTCTATATTATGACCGTGCATAGGGTTCCCATTTATTAGTTATATCCCTGGGGCCCCCCACCCTGTTGGTGAGGGTGGGATGTTTGACTCGTAAAAACGTTCCCCACTCTATGCCACATTTTCTTACTAGGAAATTAAATCAAACAATGTGAGCGTACACAGCTTACCATTATGAGTGACGCTCCTGGGGCTCAACAGCGTAAATTTTATACTGCACTTAAATGATAAATACACTTTTCTCCCGAACCCGCTTATAACATAGATAGAAATAGAAGTATACGCATAAATAACACAGGAGGAGTACCCTTTAATAACGGATATATAAAATTATATATATATATATATACATATATATATACATGTGTGTGTTAGTGTACGTATATTGATTTAAGCGCACAGGTGTAAAGTTTTTTTCTGTAGAGAAAGAACAAACTATCATAATACAAATAAAAAAAACTGACTGTGAAATTTGTTTCCCTGTAGAGGTTTACGTTTTATTTATTTATATTACCACTGAGGATAGTATAGTCTGACATAATGTTCATGTACATGGCTTTAATTCCGTCAAAACTAGACAAAGGACGGGGTGAATTATACGCCAAGTGAATCTGTGTCTTGTAGTAGGGCTATAATCGGATAATAATAGGTAATTTGATGATAATAAGATAAATTAGTATTGGAATAACTAAGAATTTGATTGACTAACTAACAAACTGGGGGACAGGTAAATCTATAAAAACATCCAGTCCAGTAACAATTATTCCTGCAATTGCCTGGTGAATTCTTATGAGGATGAAACTCCAAAGATTCTGTATAGCTTAATTTCCATATATATTTTCACAACTTACTATATATATATATATATATATATATATATATATATATATATATATATATATATATATATATATAGTCCGGTATCCAATAGTAAAAATCCAAATATTTCGATGTCATCCAAACGGCAAAATTCCGTGAAATAATTTACAAATGTGTACAAAAAAAAACAAAACAAAAAAGAGTGAGTTCAATATATTATTATAAAAAAGGTAGCTAAAGTTTGCGTAGAATGAAGAAATAAAGAGATTTCAAGACGCTTCTGCCGATTACCTTACCATCACAAAAAATAATGCAGTTTATGAATTTAATTGTCAGTGTGCTGCTGACTATGTAGGTCGAACCTCCTTAAATTTGCAGACGCGAATCTACCAAGATGTTCTAGTAAAAATAAGATTGAGCAAGTCTTGTCGAACTAACCCCATTTCTTCCACCTTGGAATCTGCCATTGTCAAACACCTCCATGAAAACCCAGCGTATGCCAATGCGTATAAAATGGAGTGATTTTGCATCAGTCGGACTCTCATAATCACTTGAGGATTTTGGAGTCAGTCTCTATTCTCCTACGCAGACCGTCTCTCTGTCGACAGAAGGAGTTCGTCAGATCATTAGACTTATTTGTGGATATATTTTAACTCTCCCCTGCCCCTTGTACTTACATTTTATATTATTGTAAATATCTTATATTATTTATATGTTTTATTCGTATTCCCACCTGTTTCCCCCTCTCCCTCGGTAAAATTTACACATATACACCATAAGTCCGTTCTTACGAGTTATTTTATTTGTTTGTTTATTTTATGATCGACGATTAACTCCTGATGAGTCTGTTGATGAAAGGGACCCCTCGGGTTTTGCCGGCTATTTTTTTAAACAATGTATAAGTTCTGTACCGTTAAACAGTTATATATATATATATATATATATATATATATATATATATATATATATATATATATATAATTTTGTATCCATAAATGATATAGCAATTTCTTCACGGTATCTTACGTAAGAGATCTCAATGTGTATCATAGCAATAGTATATTAGAAAAAGAAAAAGCAGTCCAAATTAGAGCAAAATCTTCTTATGAATTTATTAAAGTGCAATAGGGCCTTTTCAAACAAGCCAGACGGTATAGGGTCAATGAACCTCAACAAAATTTCTGATTTTAAAAGCTTCCATTTCGTTGAAATAAATTCATAATAGGATTTGGTTAAATTTTGGTTGCTTATTTCTTATATATATTGGGGGAAATACTCAGAGGAAAAGAGAAGTCCAATTAATATCGTGAAGATGTGATATTTTTGCGCAAGACAATGGTTATAAATTGTCTGTTGATACTCAAAGGTATTCAAAATATTTTTAATAAAAGTCTATGTGTACTTGGCAATAAATTGAAGAAAGCAACGACAGATACTAAAACTCCTCTCAAGAGTTTTCGTTTAATCAAATTAAATCTCTTAATGAATTAAAGAAGATGAGAAACAGAAACGTGATCTCTGTGCGAGTTACACAAACAAAATACATTTGATAAAGAGAGGGACAGAGCCAAATAATAAAGGGAAACGTATAAACATAATTAAGTGATAGAATAAATGCATTACTCAAAAACTAAGGTTAGACAGAGAAGGAGAGAGTGGGTAAGAGTGGGTGAAGATAGAAAGAAACAATGCACTAAAACAGAAATATATAGATAGGACGGGGTCTAGCCAAAAAATCGATAGTTGAAAGTGAAAAGAAAAAAATTAAGCACGAATAAAGAGAGAGAAAGAGGCTTAGAGAAAAAAAGAGAAGCAGAGAGAACAGGTTCTGACTGTATGAAAAAGAAAGAAAGAAAATATGACAGAAATTAGGGGGTGAAATAAATAGAGTGTCTTTGAGGAAGACAGAATTCAAAGTTATCTAGAAATATGTGAGATAAACAAAAAGAGAGACATATTTAGAAGTGCTGCAGAAATGAGGAAAGAAAGACAATTAGTTGGCACGTGAGGTTTAGAACGAGAAACAGTTATACACTTTGACGTAAGAAGCTAAAATATTAGGTTGGTGCAAAAATAATGTTTTTTTTTATATAGTTGAACGCCAAAAAAAAAAACGGTATTATTTTTGCACCAAGCTATTAGATATATGAAACAATGAAAAAATATTGATTTTTGTTTTTTAATTTTTTATTTATTGCGGACTGTTATCCTCATTTTCTTTTAGTTGTTTCACGACGTTTCGGCCAATTATTCCTCTGGCCGTCGTTGATCGACGGGATAGGATCTCTGGATCTCCTTACTGCATAAACTGCAATTACTGCCTTCCGTATTTGTTTTCGTTTCACCACATTTTGGCTAAGTAAGCATCTGGCCTGCTTTGAATAGGATTGAAACCGTTATCTTCTGATAATTCTCACCTGGACCTGTAGAGGTTCAACGTCTCTATCAACTACATCTTGGGCCCCGAAGGGCGATCGAGGTTAAATTTCGTGAAACAACTAAAAAAAAAGATGAGGATAATAGTCCGCAATAAATAAAAAAATAATAAATAATACTCATCTCAATAATGAATTCCAATTAAATAATATAATAAAAAATAACAAAAAATAAATAAAAAGAAAACATAAAAAAGAATTACTATATATAAATATAAACAAAGAAATGGAGTGAACAAATAAAACAGATGATGAGAAAGAGAGGAGTAATAAAAAGAATGAATTAATTGTGACGTTTTTGATTTTTATTATTTTTCATAGGACCTTATTTATTTTCTTAGTTCGTGTCACTTCGAACTGTATTTATTTCAACTTATGATAGTGTAATGACTATCCGACTTAGGAACGCCCCTAATCTATCAATAGACAGGTAACTAGGGGAGAAGATAAAAAAGCAGTTAGATAATGACATGTCCAGTAAGGAAAATATTTTCAAAAGGAAAGCAAGCATAAATTGAGATGAAAGAAAAGGCGAAAGCGAAAAACGTAATAAAGACATAGAAAAAAAAAGGAATATTAAAAGGACAGCATAAGGTTCGTTCCAAATGTAAAGCTTTCTATTTTTAACTCAAAATATTGAAGAGCTATAATGACGGGAGTCATTAATACGAGCGACCTTTTGTGCTCTAGTATTTACTTATACACAGTCACCAGTATTCTCAATGCGGTTTTGCAAGAAATTTTATGACGTGTCTTTGCTTCTGGCTCATATCCATGATTAATTTTGATGCCTCGGTCGTAAATGTCTGGAGCGGGTTTTATCACTCTCATTTCTATCGCGACTCTAAAATCGACGTTTAATTGTACTGACATCAACTGCATCGGTCCAGAAATGATCAACAAGTGCCTGTGAATATTAATCGGTTCAATCGTTTCTGTATGGAGGAATTATATGACACATCACTTCTAACACACATCCATGGCTTTCTTAGAGTTTCACACCGTCATTATATGTCACAGAGGGATGAAATTTTACTCATGAACGCATAAGAGCAGACATCATAACAATGCAATTTTCAATCTTCTGTGCTCATATCATGCAAAATAAAAAATAGGAGGCGTTACTATTGGAACGTCAAAGGTAGGCATTACATATAAAGTAATGACGATGAAGAAATTTAAAAAAAAACATTCGTCTCTCAAAACCCTTAAAAAGGCACAACGCAATAGAGGCGTAAAGAACAAGTCTCAATTGAGCGCAAGATATATCGAAACCATTCTAGTCCAGCGATACTTTTGTTAATTTAAATTTAAATTTCTGCATGTTGCTATCGTCAGTGTAACATCGATCGTGGAGCGAATTCCAAAATTAGAACGTTTTTGATATCTGGGCAAGACTACTGAAACAAGTAGAATTTTGCTGGAATAAAATAAGAAAAGAAAACAAAGTTGTTGGTTGGTTGTTTTTGTTTTACGGCACATCAACCCTTTTCAGGTTATGATTTTGACAAAAAATTTTTAATAGAATATATATATATATATTTTAAATTTTCAAGTCGGTTTCTATTTAACCCATAGTTGGGACCCTAACAGGTACTACCACTCCGGGTCAGAGTGGACCTGGGAGCAATGGCAATTAAGGGTGACTCCATAAACCCCAAAGCCTGCAACCTGGGGCCTCACCATCGGATGTGGTTAAAGATCATATCCAGGACTACAAAAGAAAGGATAATGGGATATATAGCTCAAGATAAAAAATAAATATAATAATTGCATACGAAGTACAAAATAAAGAGTGCATATGTTCGACTAAGCTTAAATCCCCCCCCCGCAAAATATTCGCAACAAATACTCGTCTACCTACAACAGCTATCAATAGTTATTTTATTTCTGTGACTGCGATTCATTTCATGAACAAAGTTTCTTCATTATAACTGTCTCTATGTGAAGCACAATGATGGTGGACTACTTCCCAGCTAATTATAACATAGTCTTTTTTTAAATCTAATGTAAGTAATTTTTGAGTCGTCTTCATAACCAACCCCTATATAAATTCCACCATTACTGATCATCAAGGGGTTATCTCATAATCTATACGACACTCGTTAACCCTTATCTGTTATATAGTGGGGTGTCATAAAGGAGATTGTATCATAAAGGGAATAGTGTCAAGAAGGAGATTCGTGTACGTGATCGTTTAGTTTCTAATCTTATTGTTCATGTCTTCGTGGGTGTGTGTTTGTGTACATGCATTTCTTAACATACCTTTTCATTCATGTGTCGTCGGTTGTTCCTCTTCTAAAATTCTAACTGAATCTGTAAGCCAACCATACGTCTTAACTTATTTTCTACTAGATCATTTTAATCTAATGTATATTTACGGATAACTTTGAATTCTTGCTGTGAAAATCATAACATTTAGTTTACATAAGACATTTACAATATTTGTTCAACATCATAAAAACATTAAAAAAAAATACCTTAATACATTTAAACATTTTGCAACAGTTATAACTTTTTTTTTAACAACAAAAAAAAATCATCTGTAACAAACAACAATTCAACAGTCTTTCAAAAACAAAATAAATGAACACACAAAAGCCGAAAAGTTCACTATGAACACAAAATGCATTTCCAAATAATTTACACGCTGTTTCAGAGAGTACATGCGACCTTTGAAAAATTCCTATTTTGACAGATTAAATTCAACAATTCGTCCAAACGATTTCATATTGACACACATTTTCTAATGACACTTCTACAAATTTCAAACAATAATGGGTGACACAATCTCTGCCTTTGCGTGTATGTGTGTGTGTGTCTGTTTTTTTTAACAGACCAATTCATTTATCAATGAATTACGCATGGTGACTTGTTTACTATTTTTTCCATTACTACGAATTTCTTTTTACGGCATATCGGCCTTTTCTTCTTTTTCTTTTTAATATTTCTTGTATTTTTTGTTCTCTGTGTGCGTGTGTGTTCAATTTTTTTTTCTTCGCCTTTTTGTGATCGTGTAATTTTTTTTCTTTTTCCGTGGTATTATTTATTTAATTTATTTTTAAAATTATGTTGGACCCTTTTAAAACGTTGTGTTTCTTTTTTTCTTTTTTTCCGTGGTATCGACCCCAGGTTCGGTTTCTTTTTTCTTTAAACTCACCCTTGCTGGGTGGTCTGGTCATTTAAGGCTCCAAATTGTGAGTTGTTATATAGTTATTATTATTAGTATTAGACGATACCACTTGTGCGCGTATGTTACGTGAGTTCTTATTAGTAAAGATATGAGTCTTAGTGAGAGTTCTTGTCTTATTGCATATGATGTTGTATCTTAGAGAGAGAGAGAGAGAGATATGTGTATGTAATGACATTTTATAACACAGACATATAATAACAATACAATTTACCTTTTTGTAGAAATCACAAACACAAAGATGAGCTTTATCACAAAACACATGATGAATTTATTTCCTTACAACCGGTCGTGATTTCCTCATTAAGAATTCAAAGTTTTACATTTTAGTTTCTGAAGTGACGTCTCGCTTCAGACGTCCGCCTGTCTCTGAGTTTTCTCACTGACCGTCTCCCCTGACTGTCTCTCCGACCAACTAACTCTCACTCCCTATATTGAGAAATCCATGCATCCCGGCCACGTGAGCAAAATTCACATGTTTCAACGTGCGCGACTTTGCACGTTTCCGACATTGATTTCCCAATAACCTATTTTTCTTGTGTTGTTTCCACAAAGGAATTCAACCTACATATCTAATTTATTTAACCCATATTTTATTATCCACATTCTTTTAACAATTGAATAGTTTATTTATATTTATTTCATCCGAATTAACAATTTACTGGACATTCCATTTAAACCTATTGTTCTTTAAAACTTATGTCCAGGGTTCGATTTCTGCTTTCTCTTATTTTCATTTTAACTAATCTCTCTATTTTTATACTTACATGAACAGGGGACAGCCCTTATCATGTAACATCTCCACAAGTAACTATTGGGTATTGATAAGCGGTGAACCTTTAGTAAACTGTATGAATAAAATAAATAAAGAATGGAAGAACGATAAAACTAAAAAAGAGATAAAGAGAGAGACGTGAAGAGGCTGAATTGCGGAAACAAAGAGAAGAAAAAGAGAAAACATAAAAAAGAAAATAGGGCATGAATCATATAATAATTAAAAAACAATGAAACATACAAAAATGAAAAAGAAAACACTTGATCTGCAGGTCACAAATGGGCGGTTCTTTGTCTTTATGGGCGGAACTAAGACGCGAGTATCGTTGAAAAATATAAGACGGCGTCAGGCAATTATACGCATCAATGTCTAATTAAATCCTGTATGTTTGGTTTTATAGTCATAGATAGAAAAGAAGATGGTTCTTTCAATTGCGAATGCAGACGTTCAAACAATATTCAACCTCGATCTAGATGGCAACAAAATAATAACCATTGTCGTTCATAAATGCAGTCTTACTTGATGGTAATTTTTGCTTCCACTGTTCTTTCAGTTTTTCACTATATTCGTTTTGTGATATTCCCTAGTTTAAGGACATTTGTACTTATTTATTTCAATTCCTGACAATTTTCATTTTTCATGGGTTTTACCGTTATGTAATAATCCAATAAGCTATCTCCGTTTTGATTAGTGATGGGATGATTCCAATGAATTTTCCCGATTCCGATACAATTACCGATTCCGTACTAAATTCCAGATTTCGGTACACTTGCCGATTTCTATTCAGATTTTTATAAATCTCTAAATATTTAACTATACTGTTGTTCGTTTCCCGATTACCCGCCTCTCCTCTCTAGTCCTATTAGACTGGCAGGATTTCCGGTCTTCGCTGCTTTAGGGGTCACATGAGGTACCTTATAATGTTAGATCGTTAGCTTCCGGAATATACTGGAAAGAATCATCGAAGATGGTTATGAATTTATGAATTAATAATAATCCAGTATTATTATTAATTCAGAAATTGTATTTCGTAAATAAAATTTTAGGAATATTGAAATTTTGGTAGTTATTGTTATTGGAATCGAATTCAGAGATATTGTTTATAGTTATGTTTGGGATTAACAAAACAATTCTGTAAGGAATTCCCAAATTTATGGACCAAGTCAGCTCGGAAGATCGAAGAGAGAGGATCGCTCCCAGACGCTAGAAGCAGCGTCAAGGGAAATCTTCATGATGTAGTTACGTGGCATTACTGGTTCTAAAAAAGTATTCCGGCCGTTGATAATAAATGTATGTCCGTGATTAAACCTGATCTTTGTATTCGTCTTTTACCCCAGGTAATTATTTTGCTTTGTCACTACTAACACAAAGAAAATTGTCCTTCCCTCATATATGTGGTCCCCAACTCTTAAGTATAAAATGTAATAACATATACAACCTTTATCCAACATTTACGAACATATTGGTCCTATCTGTCATCTAGGTCTCCCCTTCTATGCTTCTCCTTATGATTCCCCGTATGCAACATATACACAGTGTTGTTGTCGTATCAGAGCTTTTCTTTTAAAGAAAAATGGCGATTCTGTTCGCACGGACATACACACACGCATACACACACGCTCACTCGCGCACACACAGACAAGAACACACGGAAAAGGTAAATAAAAGATGGGCAAACATAAAAGTGGAAAAATAAACGGTCTTTACCAGAGCATAGACGGCGTGGGTTAACAAAAATGCCAGAACACGTTAGTTGGTAGAAAAAAAGAAAAAAGAAAACTGACCTACACAGAAACAGACAAATAACTGCTAGACACACAAAAATGTGTTTATCTAATTAAGAAAAAAGCGATGTGCTATACACACACGCATATATATATATATATAAATATATATATATATATATATATATATATATATATATATATATATATATATATATGTATGTATGTGTGTGTGTTTCGAATTTGTAGTGTAGAAAATATTAGAATAAAATAATGTGTTGATGTAATGTTGAGCAAAATGATCAAACATATAGACACACCCACGTAATTGAAAAATATATTAGTTTGCCAAAATGTGAAAAAATTATTATTAAATGTAACAAAAATAGACAGAGAAAAAAAGCGAAAAACAATGAGGACGCGAAATGAAAAGAGTTATAATATATGATTGTTGGATGTTTTGAATGACTGTCAATTATAATTTAAAAATAAGCAAGCTTCTGATGATAGATTATGTGTGAAATTGGCGTGAATTATTGTTTATTTGTAGGAAGAATTTAAAGAATGGGTATTTCTGTAATTTATATATAAGGATACTTGAACGTTTGATGTCTGTAAAGTCATTATTTGAAATGTGTTGTACATCGTTTGTTAATGCCTGTAAACTTGTTAATTTGACGATGTATTTTCTGAAAAGATGTATTTAAATATATTTATCTTCAAGAAACTACAATTGTCTGTCTCCACTACTATTGTTCTGTATCCACTAGGATATTTCGACCACTCTGTTGCATCAGTTAAGATAAAAATGACATGTAATAAGTCGCCAGACGTATCTCTCCATCGAAGAGTATATCGATACTCTATGGCTGACTGGGGTAGCTTCAGTACATTTATATCAGATCAACTTCTGCGTTCCATGTTTAAAAAGAATGCGCCCTGTATAGTATAAGACCTGGCGGATTGGTTAATTGTAGGTATCGGCTGTTTCATAGCCTCGAAAACTTCCAACAAAAACCTAAAAGCAAGCTGTGGTTTGCTCCGAAGGGTGCTGGTGCCATTGCACACAGAATTCACTTTTTCAATTGCGTCCATCATAACAGATGTTCTGAGAATAAACCGCGTTCAGGAATGGCATCAATCACCGTAAAAAAGTAATACAGAACGTAAGAGAGTTGTATGCTCATTCCGTCACATCTAAAGTGTCTGAGCAGCGACTTGGTTCCCACCAGTTTTGGCAAATTGCAAACAGGACCTTAACAGAAACGTGTGCTCTCTTCAAACTATAATCACTGGATCTTAAGTAATCAAACAGAGACAGTCACGTCAGCCCCCCCATATGCAAACAATATGCGATATCCGGACGTACCTGGTTCTTATATAGGTAGAGAAGTGCATCAGCAGTGAGATATAGAAGGATTTCACCATTTTCCAGCGAGACTGTACGTGTTCCATTGTAGATCAGCAATAAAAGTCAGAGACTTGTAAAAATAAATGAAGCCTCCCCAAGACGAGAGCCATTCATTTCATTTGATGCCAGATTAGTATCAGAGCGTTGACGATGTAAAGATAGAAGCTTGGTTTTAGATGCATTAAAAGAAACCAGCCACTTCTTTCCCGATTGTATCACGTGCTCAATATCAGAGGAGAGAGAATTGCAGAAAACTTGGTCGTTTACGGACTTTCAGGTGCTGCCATAGATGGTAATATCATCAATATAAATTATATTGATGCGATGGGGTCTTACCTATGCCCGTATGGAAATGCTATGAGACCAGTACTTAGATTCTTAAAAAAGAAATGAATTCAGTGGGAAATACCTGCTCCAAACAAACAACAAATAACGAATACTGAGAGTTCTGAGATGATGATGAAGGATTGTTAAATTGTTAGCCACCGGAAAACATCAGAAAGAATAATAGAATATTGTTATTGTTATATCCTTACTTTAAATAAGAATACAGCAAGTAACACGGGGTTATGGGTGAAAGACAAAGGAATTTATTTACAAGGAAATACATATGACATAAGAGTTACTCGACATATTTTCTTATTCTCTTCCTGTCTTTTTTCCTTCTGTCTCAGTCACGTGAGAGGGTCAATATATCCATAGTTCATTTCATCTATGAAGGGATGTTAGGTTATTCCATTACATCAGTTATGAATTTATGAATCCATGATAATCGATGATCATTATTAATTCAGAAATTTTATTTGGTAATTAATATTTTAGGAGTAGTGAAATCTTTGTTGTAAGGGTTATTGCAGTCAAAATCAGGGATAATGTTTAGAGTTAATGTAAACAAAATAATATATGTATGGAATTCGAAAATCTATGTACCAAATAAGCTGGCAACAACGACAATCTATGTTCACATGTAGAGAGTGACGCTATAGGAATTAAGTTAATTTAATATAGAATTGAGTTTTGGAAAGTTTAGATCGGAAAGTCGAAGAGAGAGGATCGAAGACTGAAGCTGGAAGCGGCTTTAAAGGAAATCTTCATGGTGTAGTACCGTGGCATTTATGGTTCTGAAAAAGTATTTCAGTCATGAATAATAAATGCATGTATGTTCGTTATCAGACCTGGTTTTCGAGTCTGCCTTTTAAATCCAGGTACGTAATTCTATCTTGTCATCACTAACACAACTAACATTATGTGCTCCCCATCATATATGTGCTCCCATTGTTAAGTATAAAATGTAATGACACAAACAGTGTGAGAAAATAAAAATAAAAAAGAGGATTGCTTACGTGGTGGCGCCGGCATCGAGGGCGGAATTCCAATCTAAATGTTTAAGAGGAAGAGTCTTGGAGGAGTAGTGGGAAGCACGAATCTTTTGTTATAAAAGGAACGTATCTGTGACTAGTGGCCAGTTGTGTTTATGAAGTAGTGGCGAATGGTAACACAACCTTTGTTAATCATTGCTCTCCGTGTTATCTTACTTTGTTACTCGACCCCAGTAGGGGGTGGTGTTCGCATACGGCATCCTTTGCAACACCTCAGAACTTACGCAATCACTTGGTAATCTCCTTTACCCCAGAATAGTTTTTCCCCACAACAGTTTCATCTAACATATACGCATATTGGTCCTATACGTTTTCTTGTTCTTCTATGCTATGATTCTCCTTACACGGAACTTCTAGTGTCTCTTTTTTGTGCTCAAATTTGCAAAAAAACAAAAAAATCGTATGAAAGTGCCCTATCTTGTTTTCGCCTTTTTTTATTCTAGCAACAGGAAGCGGCTGAAGCTTGGTAACAAGCCCGATACTACAGTTACAAATAAACCCTCATTACTCATCAAATTCTTGCTTGGATTGCTACTAAGTCCGATAAAATAAGAGTCAAAATTAAGCATCACACACCTGCAAGCTGTTACTCGAACTTTCCATCCATAGATACGTTCTAGTGAACCACATTTTTCTATAAATCTTCTTTTCTGAACAATGAACATTTTCTTATACCATCGATATGTTCACCCAGTAAAATTGCTTTAAATATTGTACACACTAGTCGCATTCCTTTTGCTTAGAACCCTTCGCCATATTTCTGTTTCAGATCTCAGCATATTGTTATCGAATTTACACGTGTAAGCATTGAACATATTTCCGGGGTAAAATAAATCCCAATAATTAAAACATTCATTTCGTCTTATCAAAGTTAATCTTATGAAATTACTTGGACATAATCACTTGAATTTTACGTAGACATACAAAAGTAAAGCATTATGGTTTAATTTTGCCCTAAAAACAACCATTTATTTCAAACGCACTAATGTTCTTATAAAAACAATCTGCAGTTTATTTTATAAGAAAACTTCTCTAATGCACTTGAGATATAATGTTGTAAAAAGGTGATTACGTTGGGGGAAAATCCCGATTTCTTTCTGTAAACGGAATATTTTAATTATCAATTTCCGATACTTAGTAAACGCATTCTAAAAGAAATACCGCATAAGAACACCCCGAGACACATCCAGTAATTTTATGTTTATTTTTTAAAAGTCGGCCCATCCATTACAAAATTTCATCAGAAACAAATTCACACGCGCATACAAAGTTACTTTTATATATACACTAGCAGGAAAACCCAACGTTGCCCGGCATTGAATGATGATGAACGAATATATCACGCCTCCATATTTTTTTTATTGTTATCGAAATCGGTAAAATCATCCATGTTTCAATCAAATCGATTCATTTTTAAACGCGCCCTAGTCATATTAAAGAAACTATTGTTAATTTTATATGTACGGCTTTTCGGCTAATATGGTGATAATACTCTGCAAAATCACTTGTGTTGTTATACAATCTAAGGTGTTACTTTTTGTCAAAAGCGCCTATTTTACTTTCATCGGATTATATGGATTTTCAATTATTGATACTTATCGAAAACATTCCGATACAAAAGTGTTCTAAAACACTGTAAGACACATAAACTACCTTCATGTTAAATTTGATAAAAATTGGAACAGTCGTTTTCGAGTCCATAGGGAACGTACTCACTCAGCCACACACATAGTTCCTGTTTTGTAATATTAGATATAAATTTATGATCGTATATATTTTTATATATTGATGCGTAGTAATTCACTTCTAAACTAATAAGATGTTTATTATTAATTTTAAAACATTTGGTGATGGATGTAAAAACTTTTATATATATATATATATATATATATATATATATATATATATATATATATATAGTTTAATATAGTTTCAGTCAATCGTGTGTTAATAGGTTGAAACTCTTCATGGAAATTTAAATACCTCTGGTTTGTCTGAAATGTTAACATTAGGTATTATTATGTTTCAATATATAAGGTTATAAAAATAAATTATTATCTTGTTCAAGATAGGGATTGGGCATCCTACTAAACGTCACACATACGTCCGATGTATCATACATTCTAACTGATATATCTTTTAAAGAGTATAACCGTCCTTTTAAGTTAACTCGTTTGAAATTCTCTTGCACTTAATCCACCACGTATATTTGTTAGATAGATTGCGACATTCTTTTTCAATAAATCCAGTTGCTCATATAATTACTGGAATGATGAAGATGTTTCTAAGATTCCAATTGCTTTTCATGTCGTTCACAAAACATCTATCGTTCGCTGAATTTCACTTTACAGCTCTGTTTAACTCAGCGCCATTTAAATTTGACCAAGGTTGCTTCCTTCTCCTTACGTCAAGTTTTATCGTTCCGTTTTCTAGCTACATAGCTGTATGAATTATATGACCATAGTAGATAGACATATTTCACACTGGTTTTCTGATACAGGTTCCCAACACCTGCCGCTATATCTGATATCCAACGTTTCACAGATCGTCGAGTAAATATATTTACACACTTCATTGGCCGCATTGTATATTAGCTGTCTCCTAGCAGACGCTTACAGCTGTGTATCAGGTGGCTCACACTATCTTCTTTGTCATTGTTGATATTTCTGAGACCACTCATCCTTTTAAAAGCATTGGTCATCAAATCCTGTATCTCAAGTAAACAGTATAATTCTTTCACTATCATAGTGGAGCGATCCTCTCTATAGAGCCGTCCTTATCTCTGTAGCTCAAAGTTTATTAATTCACAAAATACTTCGCATGCTGTTTGTTGGACGATTCCCCCACTTTTCTTTTACAATGTAATTTTTTCATAATAGAAATATATTTCACAATCAATTATTGTTTGTCCTAGGACATTTTAGATGCCTTTTTGGCGATTATCTTGAGCTATTTCCATAGTATACTTCTTTTCTGATTTTGTCTTTATCGTGAGACATTTTTTTCATCTAGTCTGATAGAGTATGCGGCTTAGTGCTGTTTGTATAGAAAACACCACTTGAAGAAGGTGCACAATTCCTCCAGAACCCATTGTGTGGTAACCATACTGAGGAAATTTTATTTGGACCGCGAATATGTGATTTTAAATATTTAGTAAGGTTTACTAATAGGAAAACTTATACTCATACCAGGTTGTCCTGAGAAACTCCTGCAAAAAGAGACCTTAAACGCTTGAGAACAGTATCTAGTAAGCATTCAAGTTCCTTCCAGTAAGCATTCAAGTTCACTCATGTAAGCTGTTCATTCTCTACAGCAGCCATTGAAATTCTCTTCGTTAGGCATTTCAGTTTTCTTCAGTAAGCAATAAAGTTATATTCAACCAGGTTGAGCACGAACGTGCGAAAATACTTCATATAAATACTTTAATTGGACATTTGTAGGTGTGACTTGAAACTGTGCAATGCGGGGTATTAAGTTTCCTGAGGTATTATAATATTCGCATTCCAACGATATCAACTAATATTTATTAACCACATTTCGACTTCTTTAGAGTATTTTAAAGTGTTTTTAAAGAGCAAAAATTGCGAACAAACTCTTATTAGTAAATTATATTAGATTGAATTTAGTCCATAACAACGCAAGTCCATAATAATCAGACTCCATTTAAGCGTGATTCTATGAGTTCAAATATCTTTAAAAAATCCATTCATTTTTAGCCTTATTTTGAGGTTCGTTTTAAAAACAAAATGCGAACGTGGATTGTGATCCTGATGCAATCTATATAATTATATAACTCAAATGATCTTGTAACGATGTATGAAATCCACTTTCTGGTTTACGATATCCGGCTGCGCATGCGCACATGATCTGCGCACTGAAATATCAATGTTAATATTTCGAAATTATTATTTAACATTGGGAGAGTGGGGTTTTAAATAACTTAAACGTAATACACAAATGAACGATGTAAAAACAAGCAGGCAGTATTAACAATTTTTTATTTGGATAATTTAAACGCGAAAGAAAAATAACAATTGGGGTGCTGAAATATTAACGTTATTATTTAGAAATTATTATTTAACATAGGAAGAGTAGGGTTTAAAATAAACAAAAAACAAAAGAACAATTGAGACGCTGAAATATTAACGTTATTATTTCGAAATTATTATTTAACATTGGAAGAGTGGGGTTTAAAATAACTTAAGCGTAATACAGAAATGAACGATTTAAAAAACGCAGATATATCAAAATGTGAATTTAACTATAATAAGTATTATGGTATCTGTTCAGTGCAAATTTACGTATAAGTATGGCCAACCCCTTATAATTCAGTAACTGTAATTTGTTTTTTCAAAATAATCAATTATAATAAACAGAACGACTCATAGAAATCTATGTATATTCTTTTTCATTTTTATATACTTTCATAGGAATGTTTCTTTTATGTCAAAAAACTATTTTCTTTACGTCACAAGTGTCATGCTCATACATGAATTCCATAGCTAATATAACATACTGACCCAACGGGTCACGGGTAGTCTAGTATCTTTACATAATGAAGTATAATTACAAAAAGTTGGAAGGTTCTATTTTTGGACATCGACGGTAGGAACTGCCCAATCAAATGAAGCCACTTGTGCTAGCAATTACTCAGAAACCAGAATTACTCCATAAAACTCCATAAAATATTGAATCTTTCAGCTTTCCCAGACATGATCTTTTCGTATCTAACAAGAGATTGAATTTGTGTCCGTCATTAGACTTTTACAGTCGGACAGAATCGTTCAGATCGACTAACCAAAAGAAAACCCATTGTTCGTCTACGTCTTGACTTTTACAATTCAAAGCTTCTTTGATTGACGACTGCCATTTTGTTTGAAACAATGTTTTTATTTTCTTCTGAAACCAAAAATGGCTTTCAATTTAGAGACAAGATTTAATATTAATTTATGTTAATGTTACTATTCGTAATACCATGTCAAAGTAGCGCAAAAATGACATGTTCGAAGAATAAATTTTATCCGTTTCGGATCGGATATTTTTCTAGTTGTATATATGACGCTTGAGGAAAAGTGCTCCGGTTTTTCCATGAGTTTTTGATCAGATAAAGTTATGTTCCAATGTAAGTTCTTTTTTAATTTCTACGGTTTCCAACTTAATTAAGACTATATATATATATATATATATATATGTTTTATTATTTTATTACCGTTTTATCTGTTTGGTTACATATGTGTCGGATGTTGGACCATGTTTACGATCCAAAAGCCTCGTCAGACCTTACAGAAGTGGTTGTTAGTATTTGGAGCAAGTGTTTTAGAAGAAATACGAGAAAAATGTATGTATATATATATGTATGCATATGTGTTTGTATATATATATATGAGTATGTATATGTGTGTATGTGTGTGTATGTCTGCGTATAGATGCATTTATGTCTGCATATACATTGTTTATATATACATGTGTATGTTCGTATGTGTCTGTATATAGATGTGTAGAAATGTACATATGTATGTGTATCTATGTATGCGTATTTGCGCGTGCGTTAGCGTATGTATTAATCTTTAACTACCTAAAAACACCTCATTGTCAAATGAAATCAACCAGTCGACTTATAGCGACTACGAAAATTCTAAATGGAACCTTTTACTTGTCAAACACATATGCCACCTACACACTCTCTCATCTACTTCATATACCTGGCTAAACAAGCAAAAAGCAGTAAAAATTTCAAAACCTAAAAATTGAAACTCCCCCTCCTCCCCTTACCCCCTTTCTTTTTTCTTTACCATCTTCTCTCCACCTTGCCCTCCCTATATCCATATATCTCCACCCACGCCTACCTGAATCTGCTACCCCCCCACACACACGCTACAGTCTAATTTATTTCAACTATCAAAACTTAAATATTGTCGATACCCGTCTCTCTCCCCCTTATTATCTCTTACCCCCACCCCCTTTTTTCTCGCATTTCTTCTAAAACACTTCCTCCAAATACTAACTACCATTTCTGTAAGGTCTGACGAGGCTGTTGGATCGTAAATATGGTCCAACATCCGAAACATATGTAACCAAACAAACAAAACGGTAATAAAAAAAATGAAACACATATTTGCTCTGCAATAGTATTGAGAACTCTCTCCAGGTTTTTACTAATTACCAGTTTTACCATATATATATATATATATATATATATATATATATATATATATATATATATATATATATATATATTAAGTCACGTGCATTGTGTTTTATTTCTTTCTTCCTTTGCAACTGCGTCTTATTTCAGTTTTATTTTTTTCTTCATACCCTGTCTTTATATTGCTGATCCTCTTTTCATCTATTTCTACTTTATCGTCTTCTGCTTCTTTTTTTCTCTTTGTTCTCTTTTTTCTAGTTTTGTTCATTCATTCTCATGTTCTTTTTCTTCTATTCTTCTGTTTCTCCTCTTTTTCTTTCTATTTCTATTTTTCTATTTCTTTACATTTCTTTTTCTTTTTTGTTTATTTCTTCATAATCTTTTTTCATGCTCTCGTTCACTTTGTCGTTTGTATAGGACATTCTACGTGATTACGCCTCTTACGATATATCATTCGCAACTTAATTGTGCTAAATGGATAAATCAGTATAATTAAAACGGACTAAATATTCGTAAATGAAATTACTATTTTGACAATATAGGAGATGGAAATTAGGGAAGCAATATAAAAGATGGAAAAGAAGAGGCAAATGCAAAAAAAAAAAAAAAATAGAAATGCAGGGAGAAGAAATATGAAGAAAAAAGCAGAAATATACAAATAACGTGAGAGTAGAGAAAGAAAGACATAACAGCAAAAAATTTGAATACATGAATCTATAGTCGATATATTTTAAATGAATGAAAAAGGAAATGGTAAAATAAAAAAATGAAATAGAATAACATCGGATTATTACGAATAAAAAAAATCTTACAAAGGGTCCCTGACGCAATGAAATTTGAAAGCACATACAATATCGGCACCATCTGAATACGACATACAATTTCGTTGAGATATTCGAGAGCAAAAAAAAATAGGATTTATGGAGCTGTTCTCAAACTATGACACGACCTCTATATCCTCGCCATTGTGCAACAATCAAAACATGTCGTTCGTCATTTGTAAAAAAATGGCAAGTTTTTTTTTTGGTGACGTGTTTTATCAATTTGAAATCAGAAGGAAATGAACGACAAACTACCTTTAAAATATTGCGGTCTTAACGCTTTTAGAAGCGGGTGTGTATAAGTGACATGAAAACTGTAGTTTTATGCATAAAACTATAGAATACATTAAGTTATAATAACAGAAATTTCCAATAGAAGTAAAACGGCTTAGACTCTGACTGTGCTTCATATTATGTTGTTATTAGAAGTAGGCGACAGAGAGGCGAATTAATACTGTCTTTTATGTGAAGAGATAAAACTAAACGGTAGTCTTCTTCGAGGTACAGTACGTGTATGACGCCGTGTTAGGAAAATTATTTTCATCGCGATGTACATTGCTGCAAATTTTCAAAATGTAAAATAAATCCTAGTAGAAAATAATGATATCATACGTTGTTGTTTTGTGTTTCACTTTATGTTTATATTCACTGGTGATACCTGACCCGGCTGTCTGAAGATATTGGCCTCCTGATGAAAAATGCACCTAACATTGATGCTTTTTGTTTTTCTACTTTTTTTTTTGCAAAACTGTATTAGCTTCTGCAAAACCAAAACCAAAAACAACAACCCACCTTTACCCGCCTTTTCCTTCATCCCATATCCCCGTTCTCTTTCTATCCCTCCCACTTTCTGACAGTTTTCCTGACTTTAATTCTACCAAACATAAGTACTGTAGACCATTGCCAAACTCATTCATGTTCTGCAGGGCAGGAATCAAAATCGATGGCCTGCAAAATAAAACAACCAAACCAAACACTACAAATTAGCGATTGAAAATACAACGAGCACAAAGAATAAATGCCTCCGACAAAATAATTGGATGCAACAAAATAACTAGATTCGGTATTAAATAACACGAAAAGGGTTGATATGTTGTATATAGAAGCAATATATATTTGTTCATATAATGATTAGCTGCAGACAAAAGTTACAACCAATAAAAATAGTTCGACTCAGCAATTAAAAGATCATACAACGGCGGCTATTATTTCAATAACGTAAAGCAAAGGAATGAAATCATTTAAAAATCTCGCAATGTTAAATATGTAGACAGGGTTATTGAATAGATGCGATAGTAAAAACAATAAAACCAAAATTATACGCTGAAACATGATTACCGATTAATTGGAAATGGCAACTAGCCATGTATGTGGGGAACTTGCCAAATTTTAAAACACTTCAAAGAACTTTGATATTACAAAAATATACGACTATATATATATATATATATATATATATATATACATGCACGAAATAAATAGTCTATTATATATATATATATATATATATATATATATATATATATATATATTAGTAACCTTGCAAGGCCGCAGGGCAAACGATCAAACAAAAATAATAAAACCCTAAGCAGAATTCATCATAAAGCACTAAATCCTGAAGTTGGCCAGTCCAAGATACTATACATACATACATATATATATATATATATATATATATATATATATATATATATATATATATATATATATATATATATATATATAGGCTAGTTTTAGCATATTTTTGGGTTTGAAAATGTCGCTTCGCTTTTTTACAATTTTCATAAAATTTAACCATAGAATATTATTATAATTTTCCAAAAGCTTGCAAACTTTTATTTAGTTTCGCATCATAGAAGTAAAGGTATCAGCATTTCAATATACAATTATATATATATATATATATATATATATATATATATATATACATATATATATATGTATATATATGTATATATATGTATATATATATATATATAAATATGGCAATCTTGAGAAGAGTTTTCGGGAAGATAGCGGCCGCGGACGGATGTTAAAAAGGGAACGGAACGCCATTTTAACGAAACGAAATTTACTCTATAGCATAGAAACAGACATAACAACTCTATTGCTGATAACACGAACGTGTTTTAATTTTTTACTACTCTGTATTTGTTATATGTTAATAATTAAATTAAATAACTAATATATATATACATATATATATATATATATATATATATATATATATATATATATATATATACATATATAATTATAATCAATACGAAAACTATATAAATGTTTATATCGTTTCTGTATTCATGTTTTATTTGTTTACGTGTATATACATACAAAAATCGTTCGGAAAAAAACACAAACGTTTTTTGTCCAAAAGCACAAAATTTTTGACCGATCCTTCGGTCTTCAGCGGTGCAGGAGAAGAACTGATATAGCCAATGAATATATATATATATATATATATATACATACATATATATATATATATATATATATATATATATATATAAATATATATATATATATATATATATATATATGAAAACAATAGGAGTGGGAAATGAAGTCACAGAACTATATATTGGTGCATATAGATTGGTTCATTTATTCAATAAGAGAATACAATCGATAGTTGGGGGATGGAATAGACTCTTTATCCCAAGGCATTTCGAACCCTAATGCTTCTCATCAGAAGAGCAGAGAAGATGCTAGGTAACATAATGGGAATACGGAGTCTAGCATTCGATTCATTAGGAACGACATAGATCAAAACAAATAAAAATTATAGATGATGTTGGGTGTTTAGAATTCTAAATAAAGGTGGGGCGTATTATATATAATGTAATGCAGAAAGGTATATAGAGTCTTTATCATAGTCTTAAGTATATGTAGTATATGTTTTAGGGTTAAAGTTGGGGCATAACTGAATGTGTGGTAGTTTTAAACTCTATTTTTGGGGGGCAAAGTTCACACTTAAATAAAGTACTATAATATAAATAATAATAATTCTAGTTCTTCTCAATATCTGCCTGGAAACGCCCGTAAAGTTTCGGAAAAATCGCGGTAACAAAACTGCATATTTTTCTTTCTAGTGTAGATTTAAATATAAAATAAAAATATCTTTAACTCACTGTTTCGTTTTTTTTTCTATTTTTTCTATGCCTCTTACTTCTTTTCTCACTGATTTTCAATTTTTCTTTTTCAGCGTTTCTATTCGACTGCGTTTCTAATTCCCCTTTTCCCTCTTAATAACAGAATTAATTAATTTGTTAGAAAATGGAGAGAGATATAGAGAGGGGGAGATGTGTGAGTTGTATTAAGACACGTTGACCGGATATCAAGATCAGCTGATTGGACTGCGTGTGAGTCATGTGATCAGGTTAGCTGAATCGAGGAGATTTGTTTGGGACTTGAAACAACACAGGCCAAATTCACGTTCCAATCTTCTGGGAACAAACTGAAAGGTGAATAAAAAACTATAGAAACAATTTCTTGTCTTGGAGTGAAATAAATCTTCGTCCCCAAAAACAGGTATCAAGTCTCCCTCTCAGACGAGAATTTCCTGATGAACCAACGAAATGGCAGAAGGTATGCTGAAAATACATGACACGTCACACACATATTCACACTTAACAGCACATGAACATATGTAATAGAAAAACCACTAGACGATCACACACACAACGACATTAACTCTGATAAGATAATCAAACACTCAATCCTTTATAAATAGACAATACAACAAATTTATTTTTCATCCATTTATCAAAGAAACCGTCATAGTATACACTTATGTTGTTCTTCCTAAAACGGTTTTCCTCCCCGATTTTCATACGAGTAAATATGTTTATTATTATTGTGATATTATGAACAGTGCATTTGAACTGATTGTTTTTCGTATTTCGTTGTGTCTTTGATTGTACATGCAAGCAGTAACGTATCGGTCACGAAGTAAGTAGAACATGTATAAACATTTCAGATAGCTTAGCACTCAGCATAGGGTGGAGTGGGGGTCAGTGTGGTGACATTTGAGCGGACCGCCCCGGATAACGTTTAGTCTAGCTACGCCAGTGATATATATATATATATATATATATATATATATATATATATATATGATGAAAATAATGGAAATAGTATTCCGACAAAATAGAGAAAATAAAAAAGGAACAAACCGTATTATGTGTTCACCAACGTTTCGTCTTTATTTCGAGACTTCCTCTGGGTGAATGAGATTAAGAAACCAAAAAATATACCAGTACAAAAAATATTTGAAAAAGTTTCACGTGCACAGTGTGACGGAGTTCTATTTAAGAGAAACGGAAAAATTGATGTTGGAAATTCAAAAAGGAAGGGGGGCTGGCGCTGTTAAAGAGAAAGGAAATTTTAGTGACGTCATATAGTCGTTAATTTAATTTTAAAACTATGAACGCAAGTTTATATTCTTATTGGGAAAAAGATATATCTGTTGAAATTTAAATATAAGTTTGTAACAGAAATGAAATTAGTGTTTTTTATGTAATTTATTGATTGAGATTATGTGTTAATTATTACAGGGGGTGTTTGAATGGTGTGAGAAAGTTAACCTGTGTCCACAGTTAAATGATGTTCTTTTAATAACAGTTTACTTATTAATGGCGCTATGTTATAGAAACCTCCACGTTGTTTAATAGTGCTTGAAATTGCGATAAGCGCAGATTCAAGGAGTCTCCGGCGCGGTTTATTTGAAATGAATTTAACTACTTTTGCTTGTTTAAAATCAAAGGTGTGGTTATGTTGCAATGTATGAGAGAATAATGCACTTAGGGAATTGCTGTTTTTTATATCTCTTTTGTGTTCATTGAGCCTTTTTTCCAATTTACGCTGAGTTTCACCAACGTATTTATGATGGCAATTATGGCAAGGAATAGTATATATACCTCCATCGGAAACTGGTTTGTTATAGAGATGTTTCGTGGTTTTTAATATATGTCTTATGGTTAGTGATGTGGTTTGTACGATAGGAATTTTTAGTTTGTTTAGTGTGTTATAAATTATTGTATTATTGGTGTGTGTAGGTAAAAGAAGATGTCTGTTTATGAGAGAAAGGTCTGGTGTGTATGATTTTTTATTATTATTTATTCTGGAAAATATTTGTGTGGCTTTTCTCTTAGCATTCAATATGAAATATGTCGGATATTGCAAGGTTTTCAAAATGTTTGTAAGGTATTTGAATTCTTCGTCCAGATATTCAGGACTGCAAATTCTGAAAGCGCGTAAGAAGAAACCAATTATCATTCCTGTTTTTATTTTATTGTTATGGTGTGAATAGAAATGTATGTAATCGTTTTTGTGTGTAGTTTTGCGGTGAACTTTGAAGAATAGTTTATTATTGGATTTTATTATAAGTATGTCAAGAAAAGGTAATGAGTTATTATTTTCTGTTTCATAGGTAAACTTTATGGAAGGTTCGACTGAGTTTAATTTGTCTGTAATGATATTTATGCGCGTATTTTCAGGAAGAAAAATTAAGATGTCGTCAATGTATCTGAAATACTCTGTGTTTGGAGGTAATCTGAATTTGAAAGGACCAGATTCGGAGACTCCTTGAATCTGCGCTTATCGCAATTTCAAGCACTATTAAACAACGTGGAGGTTTCTATAACATAGCGCCATTAATAAGTAAACTGTTATTAAAAGAACATCATTTAACATCATTTAACTGTGGACACAGGTTAACTTTCTCACACCATTCAAACACCCCCTGTAATAATTAACACATAATCTCAATCAATAAATTACATAAAAAACACTAATTTCATTTCTGTTACAAACTTATATTTAAATTTCAACAGATATATCTTTTTCCCAATAAGAATATAAACTTGCGTTCATAGTTTTAAAATTAAATTAACGACTATATGACGTCACTAAAATTTCCTTTCTCTTTAACAGCGCCAGCCCCCCTTCCTTTTTGAATTTCCAACATCAATTTTTCCGTTTCTCTTAAATAGAACTCCGTCACACTGTGCACGTGAAACTTTTTCAAATATTTTTTGTACTGGTATATTTTTTGGTTTCTTAATCTCATTCACCCAGAGGAAGTCTCGAAATAAAGACGAAACGTTGGTGAACACATAATACGGTTTGTTCCTTTTTTATTTTCTCTCTCTCTCTCTCTCTCTCTCTCTCTCTATATATATATATATATATACCTATATATATATATATATATATATATATATATATATATATATATATATATATACGAACACAGAGACACATATATACACGTGTTTTTACGCATATGTATACATAGATACATGCATACAAAATTATACATATAGATATACATAGGCATATATTTATGTATATTTATAAATATAGATGTATATCTCTGAGTATGTGTATATATATACATGTACATAAAAATAGCAATGTAAATAACTTGTTAAGATGTTGGCATTAATTTAATTGTCGATAGAGATCTATCGACAACAAAAATGCGCCATAAATTTCTTATTGTTCGTTTCTCATGTTCATATTTCTGATTTTTTTAATTATTTTCCCTTTCATGCCCAGAATGTTTGACGCAACTCGAATTTTTAATTTTAAGAAAGAGGTTAATTGCTCGCTGTCCTTAGCAACATCCAATTAAAACACTAATCATATATATTATTGATTAATGTTCCTTTCTTTTTCGATTAAATCTAAGCAAACATAAACACATACGAACACGCATACACGTGTATACATCTATGATAAATTAATTGCACGCACTTTCGATACAAAAAGACAAAAACTTATATAAATGAATAATAAATAATTTAAATATGGGCGTTATTTTCTATGTAGAGATTTCTTTTTAAAAATGGACAACATCCCATATGGTATTGAAGTTATATACCCAAGGTCGAATGAAAAATCTATGTATTTTTTCATTCTCATTGCCATAAGGCGAGCACGCAGACCTCATGATATTTTTCTACCAAAATGAAATATATTTAATACGTATTCGACGATACAATTCCATAATACACATTGTCATCTCATAAAATCTCGGAAGAGTTCGCAACATATTTCCAATAATCAGATAAATCTGTCATTGTTCGAAATTAAAAGCGCATCACTATTTTTCAATCTTGGTCATAACATCATAATTCATAACACCATATCTTGTTCATAACATCATATCTTGTTCATAAAATCATATCTTGTTCATAACATCATAGCTTGTTCATAAAATCATATCTTGTTCAGAACAGCATATCTTTTTCATGACATTATATCTTATTCATAACATCATATCTTGTTTATAACACCATATCTTGTTCATAAGAGACTATCTTAATCATAACATCATATGTTGTTCATAACATAACATTTTGTTCACCACATCACATCTTATTCATAATATCATATCAATATCTTGTTCATAACGTAACATGTTGTTCAAAACATTATATCTTAATAACATCATATCCTGTTCATAAAATCACATCTTGTTAATAAAATCACATCTTGTTCATAACATCATATCTGATTGATAACCTCATATTTTGTTCATCACATCATATTCTGTTCATAACATCATATCTTATTCATAACATCATATCTTGTTCATAATATCATATCTATTTCTGGTTCGCCTGATTGGAAGAAGCAAAAATATTATTAAGCTTTTTGATTTATTCATAGAGTTTCAATTTCAATAAAATGTGATATACGCATTTGAAGCATTATCGGAGTTCTTACATGGTAGAGGCGCGTCTGTTATCAGCTCAGTGTGTAACGTACATAATCAGGTCAACTTCCCTTGTCTTCCCCAGACGAATCTTGTACACTTAAAAATAATAATATAGGATATATTTGAAGTTTGAGAGAATGTTCAGTTCTTACATTGTTTACGTTTAAAAGGGCATTTTAAGCTGCGGGACTACACCTACTGTATCTGCGAAAGTATTATACATGATATAAATTTAATAAACAGGGTATTTAAGGGGATAATTTAGAGATTTTTTTTTTTTTTTTTTTTTTTACAAAGGCATCACCACATTATCAAGGCCCAGAGGCCACTCAAGGATAAGGGTTAAAGAGTGTACAGTAGAAGTTGGTCAATATAGTAATCATTAGTAATGAAAATTTGGTAAATTTAATAACTTATATGGAACGGCTCATCAAGAACTTATTTACTTTAGACTTGAACAAAACCATATTGTAGTCAGCCGGAAAGCAGGAAAACGGAAGACAATTCCACAGGCGTGCAGTTCTAAGAAAGAAGCTTTGTTCATGGAATCTACGTTTAGGTTTAGGCACAGATAAAGAGTGGGGGAAATTATTGATAGTGTTTACAGCTAGACGAGTGTTTCTTGTGAAAGTTTGGCGAGGGGGGACCATAGATTGAAGCTCAGTTGAACACTTTCCATGAAAATAACGATACATCAGAGACAAACTCGCAACATCTCTTCTGTGAGATAGAGGTTGCAAGGAGGAGAAAAGGACATCTCCTACGAGGCTACGAAGTCTATTTTGAACTCTATCAAGGCAGGACAAGTTCTTTCTAGCAGCTCCTGCCCAGATGTGGCAACAGTATTCCATCCTTGGACGTACCTGGCTCTTATATAGATAGAGAATAGCATCAGCAGTGAGATATCTACTGGATCGATAGAAAGATCCCACCATTTTTCCAGCGGCCTTGGCAACAGATTTGATATACGTGTTCCATTTAAGATCAGGAGTAATGGTCAAGCCCAGAAGCTTGTCAAAACTTGAGGCCTCCTGAAGACGAGAGCCATTCATTTCAATTGATGACAAATGTGGATTAGAATGTTGATGATGTAAAGAGAGAAGCTTGGTTTTAGATGCATTAAAAGTAACCAGCCACTCCTTTCCCCATTGTACTACGTGCTCAAGATCAGAGGAGAGAGAATTGGAGAGAACTTGCTCGTTTACTGTCTTAGATGTGGTACCATAAATGGTAGTGTCGTCAGCATAAATGTCTACAAATGATGTAAGGATATGATTTGGAAGATCATTAATGTAGATCAGGAAAAGAGTTGGGCCCAGGATGGATCCCTGAGGGACACCGGCATTAATATTGTGAGCTTCTGATTTTTGCCCCTCAACTACTACTCTTATGAATCTATCAGAAAGAAATGATTTAATAATTGAGAAGACTTTTCCAGCTATACCATAGCTAGCGATCTTATGAAGTAAACCTTTATGCCATACCCTATCAAAGGCTTTAGATATGTCAAGAGCAATTGCCCTAGAAAGATTGCCACCGTCGAGAGATTTGCTAATCCTATGCGATATAACTGTAAGGACATCTGCTGTAGATCTAGCAGAACGGAAACCATATTGAGTGTCACTAAGAAGGTTATTTTTGTTGAGATGTTTGATTACTTCTGTATTTAATACAGATTCTAGCAACTTACTCATGACGCACAGGAGACTTATTGGCCTGTACTGAGAGGGGGATGAGCGATCACCTGAATTCTTAAATACAGGGCATACTGATGAGATTTTCCAGGGAGATGGGAAACTATTCTCCTTAAGACAACGTTTAAACAGTTTTGTAAGTATGGGCGCTAGTTCAGGTTGAAGTTTTTTGAGTACTATAATAGGAATACCATCAGGGCCAGTTGCTTTACTGGAATCAAGGTTTTTGATTAGCTTGGCAACATCACGTACAGATATACGTATATCACATAGCGTGTTTTCTGATACAAGAGGAAATATTGGGGGTTGGCGGTCTTGGTCGCAAAGGGTAGAATTAGCTGCAAAGTTCTTGACAAAGAGTTTGGCTTTGTCTGATGCTGACGAGATTACCTCAGATCCATTGATAATAGTTGGGATGGAGCACACACTTCTGTTCAGGATTCTGTTTGCTATTTGCCAAAACTGGTGGGAACCAAGCCGCTGCTCAGCTACTTTGGACTTAACAGATTGAGCATACAACTCTCTTGCGTTCCTTATTACTTTCTTACAATGGTTGCTGGCAGTCCTGAAAACGGCTTTAGTTTCCATACATCTATTACGTTTGAAGCAGTGGAAAAAGTGATTTCTGTGCGCAATGGCAGCAGCACATTCTGGAGAGAACCATGGCTGGCTGTTAGGTTTTTGCTGAAATTTTTTAGAGGGTATGAAATGGTCAATACCTACAATTAACCATTCAGTTAGGTCTAATACTATAGAGGACACATCCTTTTTAAACATGGAATGCAGAGGTAGATCAGATATAAATGTACGGAAGCTATCCCAGTCAGCCTTAGTGTATCGATATACTGTACGATGAAGAGGTACGTCTGGGGACTTATTACATTTCATTTTTATCTTAATTGATACAACAGAGTGGTCGGAAGATCCAAGAGGCGACAGAACAGAAACTGAACATAGTTCAGGGCAAGTTGTGAGAAAAAGGTCTAGTAGGCTCGCATACTGGCCGTCATTATCGGGCACACGGGTAGGTTCCTGAACAATCTGAGTGAGGTCATAGGCAATGGAGAAATCATGACAGAACCTCCCCTCATCATCGGTCTTGTTTGAGTGGGTCAACCATTCGACGTTGTGAACATTGAAGTCTCCACATACGTGAATGTTAGCTGAAGGATAAGTAGAAAGGACTTGGTCAATTTTCTCAGATATGCTTTGAAAGATAGTAACTCCGCTGTTGTGGGGGCGATAGAGAGTAAAAAAAAAAACACTCTTATTGCCTATCCCCGTGAATTTTATAAAATAATAAACTTGGATATTATGTAAACATTCTGCAAGTTTTTCCTTCTTTAGGAAACACAAAAAGATAGTTTAATTAAACGCAAACATTTTGTTTATGTAGAGAGCAAACAAACATCAAACTCGAAAGAAACCTCAACATCGTATTATAGAATCTTTGATCAAGCAGTATGAGTTTTTTATCAAGCCGCATATTAGTTTGAGAATATATATGGTGATCTATTATATAAATTTCGTCTGTCTGATAATGTATGTGGGAATGACTGTATGTAAGTTTGTATGTCTCGCTAAACGTTTCGAGACACGCGACCAACACTGGGAAAGTTGATATCGTTTGAAAGCCCAGTCTCTCGGACGACAAATATTCAACAATTGGTCCAAAACACCCACTCTTTTACCTTCAACTAGGCCTTTTCTTACAAGAAGAAGTCATTATTTTTGTCGACATTTTTGCAAAGACATCATACGCCTTGCAATGACTAACATTATTTCGAATCCCACCCACATCGTTTGTCGCGGTAGGCGCGGTGACTAAACCGTTCGCCTTTCCACTTCTTTTTCCTCTTAGCGTTACAGATTCGAGCCTGTCTGCCTGCTTCCTACTCATTTTATTACTTTCACGGGTACTCACTGCTATTTTCTATTTTTTAGGAAGTTGCTTAATTCTTTTTTGTGGTTCAAAACATTTTTATAGGGCTCCATTTCTCAATACCTTTACAATAAAACCTCCTCACACCTGAGCAATGCTGAGTATCTCCGCTAATCTATCATATAAATCTAAAACGTCTGTTAGTGTGTGTGTATGTTTGTATGTCGCGCTAGAACTGTCGACACATTTACCGAATCGAGACCGGCACTCATTGAAAGGGCCAGCCCTTGGGCGCAAAATATATGAAAATTAAAAAGAAAATGTCAATTATTTCGTATAGAAATAGAGTTTTAAAGGAAGAGAAGGTCAGTAAAATTCTGTCTTCAAAGACTTCCCATTTGTCAAGCATAATTGGGTTGAATAAAAGATTTTCCAACTATATGTCGCAGTTAGTTTTGTGGGACAGGGAATAAGGCAGTTGCCTTATGAGCTTTTGTTTTGACATTCGTGTACATGTAACGGTGGTCCTTTTTTGGCATTTAACAGTTTACTTATAAACTGAAGGTTAAGTTTTTATTTAAAAGAAACAACATTTACATCTTTTTACTGTTTAAACATTTAAACATGGTTTAAAGATTTTTGTATGATTTATTTGGCATTTTTTAATCGGTGGTTAACTAATAATTTTTTAACGATTTCTAGTTTTTTTTATTGAAACAAATAAAAATGTCCTTATTTCGATTTTTTTTATCAGAGTTTTTTTATTACAAGGAAGTCCCCAATTATCAATGCCCGAAGACCACGCGGGGATAAGAGTTATTGCGTGTACAGTAATCAATGGAACAATATTGTAGTAATGGCTAGTAATGGAGATCTGATAAAGTGTATTACTTAAATGGGCGGGTCAACAGGCACGTGTTTATGTTGGACTTGAAGACATCGAAGTTGTAGTCAGGTGAGAAACAGGCAAACGGAAGAGAATTCCACAGGCGTGCACTTCTAAGTAAACTGAAAGTTTTTATTAAAAAAAATCTGTAGACCTGAACGAACGTCAGCCTCCTCTAATTGTGTTAAAAATTAAAAAAGTAATTATTTAGACATTTGAAAGGGGTTCTCACTTTTTAGTTACAACGTTATAGTAAATCGATGCTTCATTTTGTAAACACGGAAAAGAATTATTGCCCTTTGTTTTGTTGCTACTTGTGCACTTTTGCTACCGTGTTGAAATAATAACATTATTATTTCAAAAGCCATTCTTAACATGAAGAGGGGAGGGTACTTTATAACTATGCTCTACTTCCACCTAACAATATAATAATAAAAAAGATTTCGTGAAACTTGAATTCCATCTTTAAAAATATCACTGTATCAAATGTGCGTAAACAACGTTTGGTTTTCTACTTTTTACTCCTATTTTGTAAACATCGAAGTAGGGGTTTGCGAGTGTGCTGTTTTGTCAAAGTCATTCATACCTCGTGAGCTCAACGTACGTTTTAAAGTCGTTATTTCAAAGGCGATAACTTTGTAAGCGCCCTGTGGGCCATAACGTCACATGTTCGAGCCTGGCTACTGCGACTAATTCTTTTTCCGCTCACACAGGTATTCGTTGCAACTTCCATTTTTTTAAGGGGTTGGTGTTTTTTTGGTTATTAAAAAATATTAAGGCTGGGTTGCTCGCCTTATTGTACCACCTCTCCACACCCGGCCAACGCCGGGTACCCCGGCCAGTCAGGATATATGTAAAACAAAAACTAGGGAGAGTTATTTGAACACATGAACTATTGATTATTAACAAAATAAATAGAATGATTTGATTTCTATAATGGTAAAGTTATGAATAAAATAATGTTACACTTATAATTTCATGTTTACGAATTCCAAGCAAAAATATATATCCGATGATAATATTGTATCATATTTGACCAAAATCTAATAGACTTATCAACATATTCTGCGTATTTTAGTTGCGTAATATATACACATAAACATGGCATAATCCCATTGACAAACCGGTTTGCTTATGATCACTGAAGTTAAGTGACGTTTATCCCAGTCATTACTGAAATAGTTGACCATTTCTGAATAACAGGTGATTGAGGTGCTCCCCATTTAATATTGTTTTATGTCGCCATATTTCTCCTTGGAACTGGAAATGTGCTTATGGATACTGAAGTGTGCAAATGCATACAACATATCACTTAATAAAACTGTTATGTGATACCCGTTTGCTTAAAACATGCACACAGCATGATCAAGTGTTGTATTGCGGTAGGGGGGGGTTCATAACTGAACATATGTAATATAATCGGGTACACAGTGGCGACCAGATCCAATTACTTGGGGTGTTCACATTTATGGTAGAAGTGCTAGACAGTGCAGCTGAGATATAGATGTGCAATGGAAGTCATTAAAACAGGAGGGAGATGGATTATGTAAGAGGGAGATACAATCAGTCTTTGGGAGGGGGTTTACATACAAAGTTCATTATATACAACGATGAAGAAAATACATTACTTTGCGGTTGATGACATCGAATACAGGAGCTTCACATAACAAATAACCCTTATCCCTGAGTGGCTTCCGGACCTTGATAAGTGGTGACCACCGTGTGAAAAAAAAATAGAAGACATTTATTTTCCCAGCTGGTGATTTGAACTCAATGACTGGCTAAGTTGCGACATTTTGTCTTGCTGACAGCTCTCTTGACAAGGAGTTTCGGCTAACTCTATGCCTAACTAAATTAGACATTTCTACAATTCGCACTGACTATTTTCTAGTCTAACTTAAATGTATATATTAATTCTATTTGACGTCAACACACGTGCCAAACATTTGCATCCTACGCGCATGCATATGCACATGCGTATGCAAATGTTCTGAACATGCACTGGTAACACAAGTCTCATATTTCTCTGTGGACATTCTTTGATTCATTATGCTATTATTTTGAACGATCTACACTTTGTTGCATAGTTATTTCTAATTAGAATGGATAATTTCACTGCATTCCTGGAATCGTATTTAACTAACAATATATTCATTTTAACTTTTAAAAACTGCGTTCGATTCCAGCATTCTCTGTCAATAATTATATTCCATCTTAATTACTTCGTCTCTCACTACCGGGAGTTGCCCCCTTCAATATACAACACAAGGGTAAGTGGAGTTATATCTAAAAATAAGTGATGCCCACTCTTACATCACGGTGCAGCAGCTAGTAAAAAGGGAGCCTTCGAGTTGCCTACAACTATCGTTTACCACGTTAGCATTTTCTTTACTTTTGTTGGTGCTTGATAACGGAAATCTTACGATATTGAGTTTGAAGACGACTCTCTTCGGGGAAGCAGTTAACCGGAAATATCAAGTTATTATGTGTTCCAGATACGTAAGGTCGTTGCAAAGAAATACTGTGCATTAACATTATATCTCATGGTACGAAATATCTACAAATGTACCATCTTAAACTTCTGGAAATTAAAGAGAAATAATTCAATTACTTGAACGGTACTTTAATTAGCTTCTTTTTTTTTTTACTTTATTTACTACGTAAGTGAGTTAATGTAATTTTCACTAATTATCTTTATCGTATCGAGCAAATTTTTATGGTTCTCACTCAATCGATCGTTGAATTAATGCACTTCCGGGGTTGAAGGGAATTCAATCGAGATCGATACGATAAATATCGATGGTTAGACGCTTCCAGCGAAAGAAAAAATGATAACAAAAAATAAAATTGACTCACGAAATTCCATGGGGATTCACGTAATCACATTAGCAATACAAGTATAAGTTGTTTATTTGGCTGGCTCGTCTGGATTAATGCTAATGACGTACGTGAATTAGTCGGGGATCAGGGTTCAATTCTCAGCGGATTCCTAGTAATGACTTAATAACGGTACTTATTAATATAAGGCCACAATCAAAGCTACAAGAGTGATCGCAGGAAATGAACGGTGCATTGTCATACACATCTGTGTTTTTATTATTAGATTATTAGCACTACTGTTTTCATCCTGAGTGTCACCTCACAGCGTTTCGACTGATGTAACCTCAAACTCCTCTAAGGTGTATTTTGGCTAACTCGCGAATTTTTCTGTCTAATTCGGTAATCAGTACGGAATTTCGAAAAGAACCCTGTATTTACTTCACAACGGGCTTCTCTCGTTCCACCTGCCACGACTGGGTAAAAGCATTAAGTAATTCTGCACGAAAACTGATACAGAAGTAAACGAACTCGTTACATCAAATAGCGTATTTAAAAGGAGGGATATGAAACGTTTTTTTTTTTTTTTACAGTGGAGAAAGGCACGTAACTTACGCATTATGATTTCTTTATTGATAATTAATTACTTATTTATTAAAATACAAATTCTTAAGTTCCGACGCACTTAAAAATAGAATTTCAAATACGATTTCTACAACTAATTCGAATCTGCCTAATGCATATAAAAATCTTGTGTATAATTTTGCGCTTTATTTGACTGTTAATTTCTTACTAGCTGAAGTACCCTGCGTTGCCAGGTTCTTTTTGATATATTTTTATATTCCGTCCTCATACATAATTATTTCATTGATTAATCGAAACATATTTTCATAATAACTTTTTTCTACACCCCAGTAGGTATGAGCAGTAGGTGCGTTTTATTTTATAGAGTAGCAATAATTCTCTTTTCTACTTTAATATTTTATATTCTTTCAAAATATGATGTAAGGATAGCAGTTATTATTTGATATCATAGTGCATGTATAAAAACTGTTTAATCTCCTTTTATTTTAACTATTTAATACAATCTATATGTACCTGTAAAAGTGAACGTGTATGTGTGTCTGTGTCTGTGTCTGTGTTCATTTCCCTACGCAATAACTCTGTCAATTTAAACCTACAGACTCGAAAAAGGGTACTGAGATTGGGGAAACTTTTCTAATCCATTTTCGGCCAGAAATTTGGCTGTTAAGGGGTCATAGTTTTTGCATAAACGGTATTCAGAGATAGGACAAGTTTTTTAATCGGCTTGGGTCGAAAATATTTAGTTACCAATATATAAATGCATGTATGTATGTTTGCATGTCTGCATAAAATCTCGACAGATGCGTCGGATTTTTACAAGATCAGTATCGTTTTGGAGTTCGACCATTCAGACGACAAATATCGAAAAATTGGCTAAAAACTTCAATATCCTCACCTTAAACTAGACACTTTTCTTCGGGAGACGCTTTTTTCGCTGATATTTTTGAAAGTCATACTCTCCTTTCGATTGTCTAGCCTTAATTAAAGCCTACGTCACTTCCGGTTTTGCGGTGGTCGTAACCGCCAGGGCATCAGGTTTTTTCACCGTTCTTTTCCTCCTTCGCGGTACGGGTTCGAGCTTGCCTTCCTACTACCAGTTTTTTTTTTTGCTCAACACACATATCCAAACACCCGGGAAACGCCTGGCTGAAGTTTTAGTATATAAAAATATGATATCAGTAACTTATTCTGTTAATGATATAATAAAAATTTAGTTTCAAGCAGTGCATAAAGAAACTCTGTTTCGCACACTTGCTATGGTATAATTATTATAGTAAATCCTGGGCAACACCGATTAAACGAAAAAAAGAATGCATTTTACTCACATGGAAAATTGGTCTTGTGTCTGACTAACTCTGCCCTCGTGAGGATGAAAGTACATGAGGACATTAGTTTTAATTATTTTTTTCGGTAAATATGAAGAATCAGTCCACCCTTGAAAATTCCTTTAAAATTACCACTTTTCTAGGGTTTCGGGGCCACTAAACACGAAAATAACGTTTAAAATTACGGCATTGGACTAGTTTCCAAGAGATGAAGAAATGTTCGTTTCAAAAAATGGGGGATCACTTTTCTTTAATAATTAACGTAAAATGAGCACCCACTTTGTGATTATCATTTTTTTGGAATGGGGGTACTGCCGGTTTATATTTTTTTTCTTTTTTTGGGGGAGGGGGGTATTCGATTTTGAACTAGTACAGTTTTTCAACGGGTGTTTCTGCAGTGTATTTAACCGTTTTAACGTAAGTAACGTACCAACATCAACCGAGCAGAAGAACCGTTTAATACTTCACAAAAATATCTGTTTACATTTGGTAGGAGGCGATATAGGGACGAGGTGTTGTGGCGGTCAAAGCCGGTGGACATAAAGTGGGTGCATTTCTTCATATCCTATAAACTACTTGTTTCCTGGAATTTTTAACGATAGTCGTAATTTTAAAAGATAGTCCAAGAGTAGAAAGAAAGTCCCCCTCCCCCCCCAAAAAAAAATGTCCACCCCCAAAGTGGGTGCTCATTTTACGTTAAATTATTATAGAAAAGTGATCCCAACTCTTTGATACTAACATTTTTTTATATCTTGGAAACTACTCGTTTTCGTTTCCAGCACCCCCGAAAACCTTTAAAAGTAGTAATTTTAAAGGAATTTTCGAGGGTGAAGTGATTCTTCATATTAACCATTTTTCTCTAAGGTAACTTAAAAATTAAGAATAAGCGAAAAAGAATTTCCTCTGAATTAAAAATAAAAATAATAATTCAGCTTAGAAGAATATTTCGAAATGAAAACACATCTATTACAGAAAACAATTAATAACGTGCCCCGTTTAACACATTTTTTCAATTAAACTCTCACAGTTATTTCCCCTTTCGTTTCTGGTTTGAAAATTAAACGATTTCAGATTTCAGATAAGATAAGTTAAATCAAATATAAATTGCAATTCAAATAAACTAAATAATTATTTTTAAAAAAATGTGTACAGTTAAAACAAAGCTATTATGTCGGATAAGTAATATTATCGAGTTTATTATTTAATTAAGTTAATGCGACATGCTAATGACCGCAACTCAATCAATGTAGATGTGGTTTGATGAATGCTATGTATAGAAATTACGTATGAAATATGATATCTCCGTTGACAGGATATCTAATCATGAGCATTAATATTTCTTGACCAGAAGAGGTGTAGACACATATAGCTTTATATTTTTTTGGTCATTTGGAGTTATACACACAGACTTACACACAAACGCTACTACTTCATATATATATATATATATATATATATATATATATATATATATATATATATATATATATATATGGTTTGTACACCCATCGGAAAGTGAAAATGTTTCTGAATTAATTTCTGTATCTCGTTATCTATTTATTACCTGAAATTCTTTTGTTTTTTTCATCTTGTTCTTGTTGTTCTCGTCTTTCTTCTTCTTCTTCTTCTTCTTCTTCTTATTATTATTATTATTATTATTATTATTATTATTATTATTTCTTTATTATTGACTGTTCGTAATATTGACACACTTCCCGCCTGCATAATGTATATAGAATCTTTAATATCACCCATTGACTTTCTAATTACTCTTGAATATGTCGGCTATTAGCCCATCTAAGTTGTCAAGGGACTAGATTACTTACTATTCGATGTCATCATCGTACCACAATGGGTCACGTTGGACTTGTTGCTGACAATTACTCGCACGCCTATCGGTTCATACTTATTTAAAAATCATGATGGACGCTTATCTAGCACAGTTTCATTTAACTATCTCCGTAACCATTTTTGCCATGAAGAGGGGAAATGTTAAAATGATGGGAAGGATTACCTGAAAAAGATGAAGAACACTATAGAAGTACTAATATTGATCAACAGTATGACCTGCGTTTGATTGTTTAAGGAGCGGTCTATGGCAATACTTTGTAAGCATATGGTTTGAAGGTCACTATTTCTTAGTTCGCAGGGAATCAATCCTGCGGCAATGTTTATGTTGTTGTCAAGATGACAACAAGTGATACCGTTTTATTATGTGATTTTTGTTCAATTTCTTAAAATGTTTAAAGAGTTACGGGTTCGATTATTAGTCGCTGTTTAAATAATGACTAATTTCAGGTCTGTACATAATCACCTTGCCACACCGGTTCTCGTTACATCATCAAAGTTAAGTGATATTAATCCAAACATGGGAAATCAAGCGTTGTGTGTATTCTAACGTAGAATTGTACATAGAAGAACTGCAAAATATACTTGCGGCTGGGGACAGCTTGTGAATGTAATATTCCTTAAACACGTTCTCGGAAAAGGCCGCTTAAACTCGACTAGAGCGTTTTAAGTTTTGGATATTCGATTAACTGTGGGGCTCCTTCTCCAGTGCAAAATAAAAGTGAATTACTTATGTTTCCTATTGAACATCTTTTCGATTAACCAAAAATAAAATCAAAAGAAAACACCGACAGAGTATTGTTTGGCAAATGATCGTTTTTATTTATTATTGTATTTGTCGTACATTAATCAATATGTGAGAAAACTAGATAGCTAGTTTCCATCAGTGATAATGCTTAGCTTTGACGACAAGTATACAGAGGTCTCGGCCCCTGAAAATGCTTAATATAATGATATACAGTATAGACAATTCCATAAATATGGCATAATGAGATCGTTATCTTCCTGTTATTGAAACTGTCTTGCGTTGATCTTAGTTTGAAATGTTTGCTTACTTAGTCATTCTAAATAAACAAAAGCGATACGTTGTTTTGTTTAATAAGCAAAATTAAATTTATTTTGTAATAGATTTAGATTTTTAACCATGTGCTTATACAAGTGTTAAGTAATAGTAAGTTCTAAGTAATAGTCTCCTGAAAGTTGAAAGTGCAGTTCTCAGTACAGAAGATACTAAGAATACAATTGCGAATTGCTTAAGACGTATACATTGTAAGGTAAACAAGACAAATCCACACGCTATCGATTAAATAAAGTATCCTGATGAATATCTCCTACAGATTTCCGAGTTCGATTTAAAGAATCCCAAGCTCGACAAAATGAGATTAACTAAAGTTGCAGATTACATCATTGTCAGAATAGCATCGAGGATGATTTGAACAGTAATTCGAATAATCTGATCGATTTCCTTATTAATCTTTATTCGAATATTTTAGATAAACATTTGTCTTACCATTATGTTTTTAAATTTCATGTTATTTTTAAATTAATGACAATTAGTTATTCTAAAAAAAAATCAATAATTCAGAAGAAAAATCGTGATATATGACTCAGTTGTGAGACCAGGATTGAACACACCTTCTAATTTAATCGCAGATAATACTGGTTGTATAGGCTAGTATCATGAGCATTATAGAGATGATGGGGTTTTATGTAAGAAGCTTAACAGGAAGTCGTTCCAGATAAACATTATCATTTATGGATGCTAGACACTTTCACGATGTCTGTCTTATAAGTAAATGACGCCTTATTAGAATAATTTCTAATTACAGTGTGTAATGATAAAATTGTCGCACTAGAAAAGAAGACATGATTCCATTTCTGTTTGATAAAAACTTGTTTTTTTGTTGCATACCATTTACTAGTTCGCTAGTTGTGTACAAATCCTGAAAGCGACGAGAGCCTACTATCATGTCCGAAAGTGACACAATGTTCAACAACCGAGATCGTGGATAGGCCGCTATACAATTTATGCTCTCTGCCGATCCAAGTTATGGCAAAGGGACCATTGCCAGCACCTTCATAATGCAAATCGCAACGGTTCAACGCTTCAGAACACAGCTCAACACATTGGATGACACAGAGTCATGGTCTTTGGTGTGGTTTAAAGTGAGGACCACATCATGCCACCTCACATATTCAAAGTCGGCTTGACAGTCAACACCAAAGTATACCTTGATGTGATGAAGAGTGTGGTGATTCCTTGATGCAATCAGGTAACCGCTGGCAAACCTTGGATGTGGCAGTATTGTTCGACCCCAGTCCACAAATCCAAAGAGATCCATGCTTGGCTTCAGAAGAAATGCTACGGCGTGTACTCATCTCTCACTGTCCCCTCCCCAACCATGAACACGCTGGACTACTTCGTTTGATCACATGTCGGGAACATAATTAACATGACCCCCACAACACCAATGTCAGCTAAATCGCCGCCATCGGCAGGCTAGTTCCCGTCGGCTCTTATAGAAAATGCAAGCTTCCAGTTCCGGATCCGTATCGACGATGTGATTGAGGCTGAAAACGGTTACATTTAATAGATGTCAGCTCTTCTATATAAGTTACTGGATTTGATTTTTTTCAATAAATGTTTTTAAATAAAGATATAATGTTGTTTCCTTTAAGGCGAAATTGTTATCTTTCTACCCTGTAGTTTTTCAATTCATGCTTTGCAAAAGTATTTTAGAAGTATAATATCATTAAAATATTTAACTACGAAAGGCTTTCACTTTTGCATCGAAATTGAAATACACTAAATATATCCCACATTACGAACAATTACGCATAACGTCCTGTGCTGAAATTCATAATGCTATTTTTATTGGTTTAGTATATGATCCTGCCATATACCATACAATAGAAAATGTGAGCATGAAAAGTAATATGGTTAAAATTTAAACATGGAAAAGTGAAAGACTAGTTGTTAAAACTGGAAATGAAATGGACAAGATATTCTCGTAAAAATATAACATATTTTTAACTTAAAATATTACAGCATTAAAAATTTAAAAAAATCAATTTAACATTACATAATCAATACTTAATGCGGCAATATTTTAAGTTATAAATTTATTATATTTTTACTAGAATATATTGTCCTTTCTTTTCCAGTTTTAACACCTAGTCTTTACTTTTCCATGTTTAAATTTTAACCATATTACTTTTCATGCTCGCATTTTTCTAATGTAATCCATTATTTTCACAGGCTTTCGGTAAATTCATTTGTTCTTTGTTTAATTTCAGTCCTATTTTCTTGCCCCAACAAACATAATATACACATTTGTAAAACAATGTACGGCACTCGTCTGCTTTCATTTTCTCTGTTCAATTGATGTTTTAAATCTTTTCCGACAGCAGTGAATTAGCAACAACACTAGTCGCTGGAAACCAGTGATAAAAAACGTCGCTCTCTTCCTTACGAATATTTACGATTTTGAACACCACTGAATTCATCATACCTTTTGTTTTACTGAACGAAAATTGAATTTTGTTTTTCACAATGTTGCTGAGAAGATAGTCTCTAAACTGTAATAATTGTTTGGAATTTGGTCGAAAAATGAGCGAGCGGTTAAGCTTTAAAGCAGTTCTAAAAGACTAACACTGCCACTTTACCAATTATTCAAACACTACCGTGTTTGAATTATAATAGTAGTTTTGGTATTTATCTACAAACGATTGTTATTAATACATTTTTCATTAAGAAAAATAATAATATTTACGAGTTTCATCTTTTTTTAAGTGTAAATTCACCGGGTGATGACTTTTGTAACTAAATTGTTATTAGAAGAATGTATGTTTCACAATGGACAGAAACAATCGTATGGATTAAAATCGTGTAAAATTACTGGAGAAAACTGGAATGCTTACTAGAAATAGCTTAAAGGACTACTAGATACAAATATCGAATGTTAAAGATTTCTCTTTACAGGGATTTCTAAGAAAAAAAACGGCACGATGAGACTTTTCCGTATAAGTAAACTCTGACGAAATGTTCAAAATAACATAGTAATTGCAGCTCAAATAAAACCACATTTACATGACAAAATCTGACTCTTACAAGAAATGGTACATCTTCTGCATGTGATGTTACCTTATGCAACAGCATTGAGTTAGACACGTCACCAGACTTCTTGTCATGGGATCTCGTAAAACCAGGAGAATACAAGAAAATATGTTATAAACAATTTAAATAATCAATTAGGAAGGAAATAATTATGTTCGCAACTTCTTTACTAACTCGGTGTTTGCGAGGTAAAGGAGAAATTTAATAGATTAATGGAATAGCTATTTTACATATAAAGATATTTAATAGATTAATGGAATAGCTGTTTTACATATAAAAAAAAATAATAGATTAATGGAATAGATGTGTTACATATAAAGAAATTTAATAGATTAATGGAATAGTTGTTTTATATATAAAGAAATTTAATAGATTAATGGATTAGCTGTTTTACATATAAAGAATAATTGTTAGCCTCAAGAATACGGATCCTATGAATTAAAAAAAATTAAACAATATATATATATATATATATATATGTATATACAGTCCTGGTCAAAATCATAGACCACTAAAGAAAGTAAGCATTTACGCATATTATCGAATTTTTAATCAAACAAATAGTTGAAACCATTGCCAAAAGGGAAAATATGATGGAAAAAATGAACTCTGCTTAATTCGAAACCCTGATCTTACAATTATTTAAAAAAAGGATAAGGCCACTTTAATGAAATCAGCTAGTTTTGAAAACATGAATGAGAAAAGCTTTCTATTTTACTAAAAGCAACTTGTTTGTGGATAAAAAAAAACATCTTACTAAATTGTAAATGGCAACAGAGAAACAAATATCAGAGTTTGAGAGAGGAAGGATCTTTGATCTTAATAAGGGTTGACTCTTCCATAGATCCATTGAAAACGAAGTGAATCGTAGAAAAAACGGCCAGCACAAATTTTTAAAGAATTCCAGATCAGATCAATATGGGCACAAAAAGAGTCCAGATCGACCAAAGAATATACCCCTATCACTGCATCGCCGTATCAGAAGAAGTTTAAAAATAAACTCCAGTATGAGCTCAAGTCGATTGAAAAGCCAAACAGCAGCAGAATGTAGTCCTAAAACCATCAGGAGGCATCTGAAAATTAAGGGTTTCAATCATTTAAAGCGACTTCAGAAACCACGCCTTCTTGAACAGCAAAACCAACCGACTTAAATATGCCGCCAAATACCAGACTTGGGATGAAGAGAAGTGGGAACATGTAATTTTCTCCGATGAGAAAAAGTTTTATCTAAATGGTCCAGATGGATTTCAATACTATTGGCATGATAAAATTTGACCAAAGAGACTTTTTCAACTCGGCATAGTGGAGGTGGGTCTTTAATGATGAAAGGGTGCTTTCTCGTCAGCTGGGACCCTAAAGTTGCAAGTAGTGAAAGGCCAGCAAACGTCATTGAAGTAAATTTCAATGCTTGAAAATGCTTCTATCAGGACTGGAGGTCCACAACTGTGTGGAAAAATTGGATTTTCCAGCAAGACAACGCTGGGATACACACTTCTCGACAAGCACGAGAATACTTTTCTTCAAATAATATAGAATTGTTATATCATCCAGTATGTTCTCCGGATCTCAATCCCATTGGAAATCTTTTGGGGATGGATGGCAAAAGACGTATTCAAGGATGGAACCCAGTATGATTCGATAAAGGGAATTTCTGATTCAGTTTTCAGTACATGGGATAAAATTCCTTCGCAACTGATAAAAAACTTAGTCGCAAGCATGCCGAAGAACACTTTTGAAGTAATTCGTAATAATGGAGGCTATACTTAATACTGAGTCCCGTTTTAGTAATTTATAATTGCCTTTTGTTAGATAAATTATCAGTGGTCTTATCGTTTGGACCAGGTGAAAATGTTTTTTTTTTTTTAAATAATTATTAGATCAGGGTTAAGGTTTCGAATGAAGCAAATTTCATTTTTTCCATCATATTTTCCCTTTTGGCGATGGTTTCAACCATTTGTTTGATTAAAAATTCGATAATATGCGTAAACGCTTACTTTCTTAAGTGGTCTTATGATTTTGACCAGGGCTGTATGTGTGTGCGTGTGTGTTTGTGGGTGGGGATATGTGTGTTTGAGTGGTGTACGCCAGGTGCTTCCATGGATTTAGAAATATGAGGTGCGTCGCAATACCGAAGTTATAGGAAAATCTACATATATGATGTTTTATAGTAGTAAGGGCTTTGTGTAGATCATCCAGACTTTTTGGTGCAAATGCTAATTTCAATCAGTACAATGGCTGAACACAACACAAAACAGACAGTAGACTTCAGGCTTTACATAAGAGTTTTCCTTTTCCTTGATGCATGCCTGAAAGAAAACATGATGTATCTTTTCCGGTAGATTAAACGTGTCCCCGGAGTCTAATCTGGAAACTTTTAGAAATATATAAGAAATATATATATATATATATATATATATATATATGTATGTGTGTGTGTGTGTGTGTGTGTGTGTGTGTGTGTGTGTGTGTGTGCAGTCATTGTTACTGGTGTTATAGCATTAGTAATACTTCTAATTATTTGCTTACTAGTGAAAAGCAAATAATATTTTATATGCCAGTTTTTATGCTATTTATCTAGATTTTTCTTGCCTTGTCTATCTACATTTTATCTGCTACGTATAAAATACAAACGTATCGGAAAAAATAGACAACCGATTCTGCATGCCAAACATACACACCTGCCCGACATTATATGTATAGAGACATACACAAGTACTATAATTTTGCATGGTCTTTTTCTTTTTTCTTGTTTACCGTTTTCGTTTCCAAATTAATTTCCCAATGTTTTATTGTCGCTAAACGTAATTGAATATCGAATAGAGTGTCTGCACTTTAGCCGATTTCATAGGCGCCGTTGGTATTAAAGAGACGCCCCCCCCCCAGTTAAACGCCATCCGATTGTCAGTCGGAAGAATTGATTGTTGTAGGGTCGGGAGGGTTATTAACTACAAGGTTTGCGCTGATAGTCTGCCTTATTGAGTAGTTAAATCTAATATTAAGTTCAGAGGTTGTTGGCTGTCTCATTTAATGTTCGATATCTTGAAAAATAATTATTATCTACGGAACGTGTGGACTATTTTAGTACAGTTTAGTGTGCAAAATCAACAATAATATTTTACACAAAAACCGTATTGCAATCAAGTTAACACAAATGTCCTTGATGATACTACCCTATCTACTAAGGCATTTGCAAACGAAAAGCTCTCTATCTTAATCACAGAATTTTAAGAGCTACAAAGAAATCTGTCGAAATATGAAACGAGTTAGATTTTGTGCTATGCCTATATATTCCAGGTAATCACTATCATTCTCAACACCATTTTGCTGGAAGTAAACAGCGCATCTCTGCTTCCGACAAACACCGTTGACAGGGGTTATTTTGTTAATATCTGCAAGAGAGTGATGAAACGTTCATGTAATGAATACACATTTCAAGCTAATATAACATATATATATATATATATATATATATATATATATATATATATATATATATATATATATAGTAAGTTATGAAATGTATATGGCGATTAAGCTACACTGAATATTCCGCGTTTTATCCACTCTAGGATTCTTCACGCTTATGCCTAAAATGGAGACAGACATACACACACACATATATATATATATATATATATATATATATATATATATATATATATATATATATATATATATATATATAGATAGATAGATAGATATACATATATATATATATATATATATATATATATGACAGTTCTAGGTTCAATTCTTGGCTTGGGAAAGATACTAGTGTAGCGGCATTGATGAGTTGTGATACAACGAAACAGGACTGTATGTCTATGACAACAAATATATTTTAAGCCCCCCTCTTTGGGTAGAGCACTGTCGTAAATAATCTCACCCGCTACTTAATTGGCTGAAAAATGCGAAGCTCGTTGTTTGTTTGTTTACAAACAGGCGGTTTGAGCACGGTAAGAGTGGTGGCGGATGTCTATTTAAATAGACATTCCGACGATTTATTTTGCGAGCGTGTCTTCTGTGGTCGAGTGGGAGAACTGCCGATTGTCAACAGGATTTTTCTAGGTTCAATCCTTGGCTTGGGAGAGATGCTAGTCTACCGGCACTGATGAGTTGTGATACAACGAAAGAGCACTGTATGTCGATGACTACAAATATATATATATATATATATATATATATATATATATATATATATATTAAAATTTAAGATTCTATTAAATCTAATTGAAAAAGTTTTTTTTGATTCTATTTTTCATATGATAAAAATCAGGCTTTTATCTTTCTGGAAAAAAACGTTGCTCAAGAGTGATGAATTTTAATGGATTTTAAATCCCTTTTTTTTTGGGGGGGGGGTAATTGTTTGTTTTTTCATTTTTTAGAGCGTGCCTAAAATAATAGGAGGCAATGTATTTATAACGTCCCATCGTAATAATTAAAACGGTTTAAATGAATGTTCCTATTTTAATTAGCGCGGCGTTACCTTATTAAATTATGTGAACTTATCCGTTTCCTAACTTAAATCACCAAATATTAGTGCTATTGTTTTTATTAAAACTTTTCCATTGAACAAAATAATTTTATTCTGCAAAGTCAAAAACAAAAACAAAACTCTTTTTCCTACCAAATCAAACACCACGAACAAATATTATGAAATAAATATTCAAATTGTTAGAAACTGAAGACTTCCAACCTATAAAAAAATAAATGAATTCAGCAATAGTCAAAGAAAGTGTTCATATGTCGTTAAATAAACAGCTAAATCAAACACTATGGATAAGCAATTGAATATATAAAAGACTTGAAGAATAAAACTTTTACCGAAACTGCCAGATTTGCATACAATAAGTTTTAAATAATTAATATGTCGTAATAAAAGTATTGCAAACCAATCTATTGAATTTCCAGATCATTCACAAGCTGAAAGTAAATTGTCTCTATTTATTTCTAACATCATTTGGATAATAGACACATTTAGTTATGATGGTACAAGGATGTCGATTAGCTTCCCTTTCTAAAAGACATCATATGTAACAGTTCATGAATTCTTACTTCGAAGAGTTACCTGGTGGACGTCATATGATAATTTTTCTTGCATAATTTGTCTATTAAAGTCTTAATAGTCGTTTTTAGTAATCAAGATATCAAGCTGAATTGAACCTAAAAAGTTATGGGATGTAAGGTTGCATGACACATGTTCACAGTTTCAAAAACGATCGCAATAACCGAACGTTACTGCATCAACCTAGCTCATATCGAATATTATGAATAAATTATCTGCATGCCTGTTCAATTTAATTCCTGCTGACGTTTTTTCACCCACTTGTAATCTTGACTTTTCCAAGACTAATGTATAGAAGCATTTGCTGTCTAATCCATGATAACCTTTAATTTTTGCAAACTCGGTACAACAAGTGGCTTCATACCTAGTCTGGTGCGATTTCTATTAATAGAAATCTAGCACGACATAAAGAGTTGCTGATTTGTAAATCTCTATAATTTGCAACCAACGAACTATAGTTTCGTGTGTTTGTCATTGTTGGCTTAACATTCTTTGAATGGCTTAAATAAATGATTACAATATTATGAATAAATTTTCCTGTGTTGTAAACTTAAAAATATGTTCCTAAATAGACCTTGCATCTGTTATTTTTTTAAAATTTAGAACATCAACGCAACTGCAAAGAAAGATCACTTTACTATCCTGTTCGAAAAAGTAGTCACATCTTCCAATATCCTGCATCTCTACCAAACCACAATTTTCCCAGACACAGAGTATTGTTGCCATATCTGGTACCAATTATCACTCCCCCCTCTCTCTCTCTCAATCTATCTATCTATCTATCTTTTACAGGACCAAAAAACACTTCTCAACATGAACTATCAACCAAGCCCCAATCACTGTCTCATTGCCGCAATGTTGCTTCCCTGTGCTTGGTTAATTGCATGCGTTCTGACGACGTAGATACTCCTGACTAACCTGATAGCAGTAAAATCCCCTCTCACTGTAAACGTCCCGAGATGCCAGAAAGCGTTTTAATTCCTAGCACTGCTAGATTTAAAAATTCTCTGTGTGGATCTTATTTCTCTAGATGTGGTTCCATATCGAAATTTATATGTAATGCAACTTGTCGTCAGGCTGCACAAGACCCTATATAGTTCTCTTGTAAACATGGCCTCTGAAATAGATTCTTACGTTCAAGTAGAAATGTGCCTAAAAATGTGCCTGGTTAGGGATAAATAAGCCTGTGTAAGAACACATAGAGTATTAGAAGTTTTTTTTTAAATTTTTATATGTATGTTGTTATTTCCTATTCATAGTTTTCATGTTACGTGTGTTTCAAATGATATTACAAAATGATTCGTTTATTCGCTAAAGTTTTTTATAGTCTAATTGAAGTCATGATAACGAATAGGATTTGTGTGCGTAAGCTGGTTTTATGGTTTCCGCGGTATCCAAGAGACCACTCCCGAAGCGCCAACTCACTCTCATTCCAACGAATTGATTGCTTTTAAGATCAGTGGGGGTCATTAAATACCAGCTTTTCCCGAACGGTATAACGGACTAGGAAAGATCTTTCATTAAGCCCCCCCCCGCCAAAAAAAACAAACTAGACAGACACGTCGTTATTGATTCGGCATGTCAATCTTGTCTAATAAAAAAAAAACGATGAATACAAATAGAAAACAGAAAAAAACCGTCTATTCCGTCGCATTGCCAGTTAGTTCATAATGTCCTGTTTTTTATATTTATTTTCTCTGTCGCTTGAGTTCTGTGTTAATTTAAGCAGGGCGACTCGACGTCGCTTTGTGATATGAACTACGATGAAGAATATTTCTAGAAACATCTATCACAAGATGTGAAAGAAACAGTAATATTTACTGATAGCACGAAGATTATGATGGGCTTATGTAAGTCATAAATACGAATGGGTGAGTAGCTTAAGAGATACGTAGAAACATATGCCCAAAGTCTTAAACTTAAGCATATTATCAGCTGCGACTACGAACAAAAGTTCCAAAAGGTCACTTAATATATTGTATTACTCGTTTATTGTTGGAAACCATAACCAGCTTCTTCAAACCAATATCTCTCTTTTCAGGACATACCATTTACTAAGGTACGAATCTTTCATAAATTCACTAAATATAGAGTGAAGATTCTACATGCTATAAATCATGACAAAAAAAAACAAACAATAACAGTATATGTCTGTTTGTTTGTTTTACTTTTACGGCATATCAACCACATTTTTATTATTTTTATTAAATTTTATTCACGCCAAACAATTTACATTGCCACCGAGACTTGACAAACTTTTCTCCTTGGGAGGGGAATCAGATTTTTAAAAGAGCATTGTATTTGTATAGTTGAACAGCAAAATATTTCTTACATTATATTTACATATCTATGTGTTGCTGCCATGCGACAAAAACGGAAAACAGCGAGAGAATTTCAAATGCAAGAATTTATTAGTGTAGAAAGGCCGAAGTTCTTATGAATCAAGCACATTGGTGCAATAATTTTGACGATCCGAGCTTGGTAGACACTAAGTACATATTAGGTTATACACTCTTTTCTGTACGATGTTTTAAGCGTAACATAGAAGGTTTCTGCATCAGCGCAGATGTGGCCACAATTACTCATGTTCAATTTTTTTAATAGGGTTTATTTGTGATTCGTATAATATTTAAGGTTTATACTTCTGTGGTTGTAAAAGTTGTTTATTGTGCTAGGAAATATCAGGGAATGTTTCTTTCTAACCACTGAAATGTAATTTTTTTTCTTTTTATAATAATTGGAATGTTGCTCGATCGTAAAAGACGTTTCACTCTCATATTTAATTTCAATTTATACAGATTTCGCATTTATTAATATATTATTATTATTATTATTATTGAACTAATTCTCTATTGATTATTATTATATTGTAGCTAATATATTGTAATGACTATCAAGCATGACTCGATATGATATATATATATATATATATATATATATATACGAGTTTGGTGCCATTAGCTAGAATCGAAATCAAGACATATATCTCTCCAGCCTTATTCGTTCCCCTTCAGAGACATGTGCATTCATATATAAAAATTTTAAAGTAATGTTGTTTCACAGAAGAAAACGTTAAGTCGGCTTTTACCTGCCAATTTCTTATTATTTTTCGAGTTTGATTCCTTAGCAGCTATTTTTACCGGCTAAAATAAAATCGATTGTTTTACACATGTCTGAATTCCCTATATAACAGGTTTCAAGTCTGTAAACGAAAAATTTACAGAGGAGTTTGACAGAGACTCTCTCTCTCTCTCTCTCTCTCTCTCTATATATATATATATATATATATATATATAGAGAGAGAGAGAGAGAGAGAGTCTCTGTCAAACTCCTCTGTAAATTTTCCTTGGATTTTACTTGTACAAATGGAAATTCTTTTAACTTTCTTGAAGTTTTACATTTGGATTTTACCGTCACTGGATTTTTTATCTTCCACCAGCCTATCCATTCATGTGTAATCACCTTTTTCTTTACCATATTCCCTCTGCTTAACTTAGTTTGTTTTCAAGTAAGATCTTTGACTTACTTGTTGTTTCATCAAATACTTCTGCATACAAAATCCGATCCTGCATTTTGCTAATTCCTAACCTCTGATAAGAAGGAGAGTATTTCTTCGAAACTCCGCGGATTAAGGACTATCCGTTTTTCTAGTGTTTCCTTTTCAGATTAAATATGTTTTTAACTCATTTCAAAGTGTTTTTAACATATTTTATTAACGGTTTTCTTATATTATAAGCTCTATTTCCTATTTGGTTTTATCGAGCTTTTATATGCGGCTGAGATAATTTTATAAATATTAATTCTTTAATATTTATAATTTACTTTAATTTTACCATCTTGGATAATTTTGGTAAATTCAATTGTAATTTTCATTATATATATATATATATATATATATATATATATATATATATATATATATATATATATATATATTCTATAAGGAAATGTGTTTCCAAACATTCGATAAAATGATTCCTGTGTTCGACAAGATACACCTGAAGAAGCTTGGAAGCTAAATCTTTCGAAACGTTGTGAGAATAACACTCAATATGAAAACAGAATTTCTTATAAATAATACAGCGCAAATTGTCAATCTTTATCTTCCAAATTAATGAATGTATTAAGAATGTTGACTTTTTTCTCTCAAATATTTTTTACAAAGGAGTCACCACTTATCAAGGTCCATAGGCCACTAGAGGATACGGATTAATAACTGTACTGTGGTCAATGGGACAATGGCGTAGTAATTGTTAGTAATGGAAATTTGGTGAATTGGATTACTTAAGGAGAACAGCTCATCCAGAACTTGTTTACGTTGGACTTGATGACGACCATATTATAATCAGCCGAAAATCAGGGAAATGAAAGAGAGTTCCACATGTCTGCAGTTCTAAGAAAGAAGCTTTGTTCATGGAATCTACGTTTAGGTTTAGGCACGGATAAAGAGTGGGGGAAATTATTGTTAGTGTTTTCAGCTACACGAGTTTTTCTCGTTAAAGTTTGGCGAGGGCGGATCATAGACAAACACTTACCATAAAAATAACAGTAAAACAGAGACAGGCTCGCAACGTCTCTTCTGTTGCAGGGAAGAGAAAAGGGCATCCTCCACTAGGGCACAAAGTCTAATTTGAACTCTGTCAAGGCAGAATAAGGTCGTTCTAGCAGCTCTTGCCCAGATGTGGCAAGAGTACTCAATCTTAGTCTTAAAAATACCAAGGCTTAGCAAGAAGACAGTTTTACAAGTCTGAATTTTTTTGTTAATAAGCTACTGGAATAAAAGTCTGTATTTCAAAGTATACTTATAAAATGAGGTATCCAAACTGCGAATTAAAGAGTCTAATAAACCAATAATGAAAACGAGATATAACAAAGGGATCAGAAAATACATGAGACAATTCTGAAACACATGCCAGTATTGTATTTATAAAACAAACAGACTAGAGACGTTATGTCTGTGAGTGAAGAAGAACATGGTGCACTATATTAAACACTTTATAAAGTGACAGAGATTTATGGGGCTAAGTATGACAACAGTACTTTATATATTGTCTGGTAATAGATTTGAATAGACCAAAAAACAAACATGGGTCTTGTTTTTATTTAGTTATTGTAAGCAATATGTCAAATATGAGCCTAAGAACGAGTTAAACTTTGAAAACTGTGTAATTGTATATACATACGACTTGATCACCTTGACACACAGGTTCCTATTAGATCATGGAAGTTAAGCGACGTTGATCTTTGCCAGTTCTACAATAGTGAAAAATTTGCAATAGCAAATCATGCATGTGTAACATCTCCCCAGTTATCTCCGAACTGTTTCTATTCGTCTTTGATGTTCCTTGCCAATATACTCACGTTATGTCAGTTAAAAAAGAGGTGTGACTGGAGGTGACGTAACATTTGCATGTACTGGATAATCAAGTGAACGCTCTGGTTCTCGTTAGATTAAGGAAGTTAAGTAATTTTGAGCTTGGGTAATACCAGGTTGGTGATAATTTTGGAATAATATGCGTTGTATGCAAAAAGGTTTCGGTATGTCCCGCCAAGAAGTGCAACAAAAACTAACCTAACATCGTCATTACTTCCTGATTGGGATATGCATTGGACTAGGAACTACTTGTGGATGTTATATTCCCTTGACATTTCCTCATTCGAAGGAATGCAGTTCAACCCGCCTAGAGTGAATCCCATATATAAAAAACAAAAGAATAGATTTAGCGTGCACACACATATTCAGCCATTATCTATTGTCTCTTGAAATTTAACCGGTACTAATAAAAGATGTTCATAGGATTGGTGAATTTGATTCTGATTTTTAACTCTTTGTTTGTCATTTGAGAGTTTATCTCTCTTGTGTGTACTTGATTATTGTAAACTGGTTATATTACATGGAACGTTGTAGGTAAATAGAAGGTTGATTATTGAATCGCCTCGGTCATATATTCTTGAAGTTTGCCTCCCCCTACTATACGTTATTCGCATGATCGATCGTTTTAACTGGCAAGTTGCCAAACAACAAAACAAATAAAAACTTCTACTTGGTATTGATTAATGAGTTAAAAGGTTGATGCTCAACTTCGCTGTAAATTTAATCTTTTTTCACAATGACCTTTAAACAAGTTGAGTTTTTCCCCATTTTTATACTAGTTTACGTATTTCACATAAATGCCGCAGATGTTTGAAAGGTTAGTAATATATCTAAACAGTTGATACTGGTTCACGATTATGAACTCGGCATGTAGATTTAAAATACAATCAACGTTAAAACAAAAATTGGTTTATGAATTACGATCTATGTAAAAAAAAAACTCGGTTAAAAAACAAACGCTTTTACTGAAAAGTATATGAATAAATTTTACCCAATTCAATTTTTTTACAGTAGTAAAAAGCAGATATTTTGAATGGTAAAGTGAATTGCCCAGCACTTCTGAATTTTTGAAGTTGAAGATCGGTTGTTCGTATAATTTGGATTATTCGCATTATTGCTCCCGACTTCAGTGCCACCATTAAGAAATTCTGTAATTCGCATGATAACGAAATTCAAAATTCGCATAATTAAAAAATTCAACATTTGCTAAATCAGAAATTCAAAATTTGTATGATTAAAAAATTTGAAATTTTTATGATAAAGAAATTCAAAATTTGTATGATAAAAAATTTGAAATTTTTATGATAAAGAAATTCGAAATTTGCATGATCAAGTAATTGAAAATATGTATGATTTACAAATTTGAAATTTTTATGATCTAGAAATTCGAAATGTGCATGATTCAAAATTCAAACTTTGTATGAGAAACAAATTCGAAATTTGCATAATAAAGAAATTCGAAATTTACCTGATTAAAAATTAAAAATTTGCTTCATTATGAAATTCGGAATTTGCATTATTAAGAAATTCGAAAATTGCATGATTAAGAAATACCAAATGTTCATGATAAAGAAATTCGAAATTTGTTGAATTAAGAAATATGAAAATTGCATGATTAAGAAATTCGAAATTTGTGTAATTAAGAAATACGAAAATTGCATGATTAAGAAATTCGAAATTCCCATGATATTCGCAATTTCCATGATAAGATATTCGCAATTTCCATGATAAGATATTCGAAATTTGCATGATTAAGAAATTTAAAATTCGCATGATTAAGAATATCGAAATTTGCATGATTAAGAAATTCGAAATTTTCATGATTAAGAAATTCGAAATTTGCATGATTAAGAAATATAAAATTTGCATGGTTAAGAAATTCGAAAATGGCATTATAAAGAACTACCAAATTTTCATGATAAAGAAATACGAAATTTGCTGAATTAAGAAATACGAAAATTGCATGGTTAAGAAATACGAAATTTGCTGAATTAAGAAATACGAAAACTGCATGATTAAGAATTTCGCAATTTGCATGATTAAGAATTAAAAATTTGCATGATTAAGAATTTCGAAATTTGTATGATTAAGAAATTCGGAAATTGCATGATTAAGAAATTCGAAATTTGCATGTAATTCGAAATTGCCTGATTTAGAAATTTGAAATTTGCATGATTAAGCAATTCGAAATTTGCATAATTAAGAAATTCAAAATTTCCTGATGCAACGAGAGCATGCTATATGCGTGATGTAAATAAAAGTTCCGCTCGGATTATTCGAGTCCGAGAGAAACATCCTTACGTTGAGAAGATAAACCTGAAAAATATTGGATGTTACATCGACCAAAAGTTGTGCAAATTACACTCTCGATGAGAATAGTATTCAGAAGATTTCCAATACTACGAATAAATTATTTAGCTTCTCCCCTCTATCTTTTTTTTTATAGAAAGTTAATAGAATGAAAAGATTCTGAGATTCGTTCATAGAAAGTCAATAGAATGAAACTATTCTGAGAGTCTTTTAACATCATGCGCCGTGAATGCACTTTATTATTTTATGAAGTGTATCTGGAGCAAAAATAGCTCGCCAGCATTTGGAGCTCTCAAGGTTTCAGAGCACGTACAGCACTCAGTCTTACCAAATCATCGATCGTTATAGCACTGGCTCGTTGTAGCTTTGCTGAACATCAACGGTATAACAGGAATGAGTGTGCCAACTTAATTATGCTGTGCAAAAGAAACTTCGAAATCTAACGGAATATAACTTGGCTTTATTACACATCTTTTTTACAGTAGAAGCATTGCTAATCTCTCTTTAATCTTTTGGTATTTATGTTCAAAACGACTTCCGCTTTTGAATCCTTTTGGATATAAACGGCGTTACTTGATTAAATGAACGCATTATAAATGTTGAGCAAAATATAAGAATATTAGGAAGCCGACTTTTTACATCAATAATACTGAAAAATAGTTTTGGTGTAAGTAAAGATATTTATTTGACAGAATTCAGTTTGCGGATATTATTATCTATTATAATAGATAAGAATATCCGCAAACTGAATTCTGTCAAATAAATATCTTTGCTTATATTTTTAAAAATAATAATAATATGTTTATGCCCAAAAATATAGAACAAAATATGTTTAAAGATAATAATATTTTTTAATATAAACTTAAAATAAATTGAATAAATAAATCGGAAAAAATCATGAATATTAATTTAATACACTTAAAATATTTACATGGTCGTTTAATAAAAAAAATAAATAGAAGCTGAATATAATTAAACCTATCAAAGCGGCAAAAAATCGTAATGGATTAAGGAAAGGAACATAATATAGCAGTGTCTTAAAATTAATTAACACGGTTTACTTCCGGAAGTTTGCAAACAGGAAGTTGTTTGGATTGGTAAATATGCGAGATTCAAAAACATTTGAATTGTATAAAAAATATTAGTTTTCATTTTTTGTAAAATCCATGATCAAACATGGATTATATATTCATCTATAAAAAGCATGCATTATTATGAAATTATTATGACATTATTAATTGTCATCTTAATATAACATCTGGCTTTAAATATACTAAATACTTGTCTGTGAATATACATTGCATTTACATTGCTAATTTCAAAACCAGAGACTGTCACCAGGTAGACTTACTCGTTTAAAACAATAATTGACTTAGTCTAGTAAAAAAAATGCGTTCACATACGAAGTACAGATAAATGGGATGGAGTATCGGTATAGGCGTTGTACTTTCTTCCTGGCGAAACGCGTCACTAAGTTTTTTTTTTTAATATATATACATGTTACCTTTGATCTAACATTATCAGCTATTCTTACTATGTGAATAAAAACATTCGTTTCAACATGCGACTCTTCCCTGGAGTGATTCTATTCCATCTGACGCCATTGTTGGTCTCTGAGAAATTCTGAAGTTTCATGCTTGTTCAGATGATTAGACGCAAGATGATAATTAGAAGAATGGCGTTCATACTATTGCAGTCGATGTTAATGCTCTATTTTTTCTCTTTCTTGTAGTGCTAGGTGCTGGTTAGGGTGAGTGCTAGGTGCTGGTTAGGGTGAGTGCTAGGTGCTGGTCGTGTGCTTACCAGATACGAGCTGAACATAAAGTGATGCGAGGTAGGGTGGAGGGATAATAAATAACTCTAACCTCTAATGAATCACGATAATGCTTTGTGTCAATGCAGCGACAGTGACATCAAAAAGCAACTCTAGTTGACGAGCCGGCTTTTGATATTGCACGTACATTGCTCCTTTGTTGTGTTCCTTCATAATGTATCCATTTTATCTGATTTTGTAAAATATCTTTTGATTCTGTTTAGATTCGAACATGGAACTCTTTAATCATCGTTTCTCTCACGTTTCTGTTTGTATCACATTTTCATCGCTAACCACGAAAACCGTTTTTTTTTTACAAGGAGTTCACTACTTATCAAATCCCGAAGGCCATTCGAGGATAAGCGTTAATGAATATAAGGTGGTAATGTAATATGCATTAATGCTGTAGTTTGTTTAGAATTGGATTATTTAAGGGGACAATTCAACAAAAACTTGTTTGCATTTTACTTGAACACTAGCAAGTGTAGTCAGCCGGGAAAGCAGGCCAGTAAAACAGTGCTCTAGAGGCAGGCAGTTCTAAGAAAGAAACTCTGTCCATCAAATCTGCGTTTAGATTTCGGCACGGATAGAGGGTGGGAGAAATTTCGATAGTAGTTGTAAGTAGTCGAGTGATTTTGTCAATGATTGGCAAGATATAGAGACCATAGATTGGGCTCAGAAGAACATTTGACGTGGGCCGTTCCAAAAGTAATGCCTCCTAAATGTTTGATTCGTCCACATGGATCAGAGAAGATTGCAAATTACATTGTTATGATGGCTGAAATAGTGCATTCATCACTTACAAATTTCCTCTCTCCGTAGCGGATATTGAGGATGTGCAACTTTCAGAAAAAACCCCTCCATCACAAACGTACCTCAGAAACAGAGATGTGTCATTGGATTCCTGTTACTATGTAAATAAATAAGTCCTAGTATTAATGATATTACTCCCGTTCGTAGCGCTTCAAGTTAATGAGTTATAAAAAATAAAGTGCTTGAGTTTTGGAACGACATTCGTCTGACATTCTTTTATAGCTGGCAACAGAATATTAGCGTTGGTGATGACTATGTAGAAAAATATATTCTGTAGCAGTAAAGGTCGCTTATTCTTTTTGTTTTCTAGGCGGAATTTTGAAATATTATTAATATTTGTCTGGTTGGCTTAAATTTGTAAAACTTTCGTTTTTTGACATCCTTAAATATAAAATATTTTCATTGGTAGATCATGCTAATATTTTAAACATTTATTTAGTTCGCCACGCTCAAATTTAAAGTAGAATATTATTACGTCAGCCCCGCCAACATTGGAATAAGATTTTTTATTTAGATAATATTAACAAAAGTATATGATAATTAGGGAGGGAGTGAATTCCGTAAATCTCTGCATATGAAGATAAACATCTAACTATATATATATATATATATATATATATATATATATATATATATATATTCTACATGCATTACATTTTGGAGAGTTCAAACCTTTAAAACTATATAAAAAAACTTATTTTATTTTTATATTGTTTTATCTTTTGCTGGAGAAGAATTTAGTCAGTAAGTTATTGAATCACCTGCAATCAATGCATCAACTTGCTCTCTAGAATTCACAATAGACATAATGTTTATTTAAGGGATCGTCAGTTGTTTACCATAAAACACTGCTTCGGGTATTTAATATGCAAAAAGAAAATGGAGGATGTTAGCAAATCGGAATATCTGCAAATCCATAGGTAAAGAACATCTGTATAAATATAAAATATGCGATATATATTTATATGTGTCCTTAAACTATTTGTATCAAAATGCAAAAACTTAGCCTTAATCAGATCGCATGTCGGAATAGTAGTAAGCTACTTTAATGCCTCGCATAATTCTTCTAAATCCGTTTCTGCGACTGACCCCAAAACCGGCACGCTCACCCTTCCCATGACATTAACACCCACAGCCTCCAGCAGTCCCATGAACCTTCGCTCGCACTCCAACTACTATTTAAATAAAGCTTCCCCTAACTCCCTGCAAACTATGACGCACACATTCCTGATGATGCATAGACGACTACACGAAAAGTAAAAACCGCGGACACTTCGATAAAAAAAAAAATTCTTGGACCAGGCATCCATACTTTTAATGTATATACAAAAAACAAAACACGAAAAATTTAAAAAATAGTAAGGTATTACTAAACAGATGCTGTCTGTTGTTTTTTATAATGCCTAATTTATAAAATATATATGGCGATTGAGCTACACTGAATATTCGGCGTTTCATCTACTATAGGACTCCTAAACATTAAAACACCCAATATCTATTAAACTGTAGAAGAGAAATAGCAAACAACTGTGTTCACAAAATAAAATTTACTCTGGGATAGCGATACAAAATAGTTTTAAAAATAACAAAAACAATAGAAAATAAACAAATAAATAAATTAAATAAACATGAATATACATAAACGATCACACATATATGTATGTATATATATGTGCATATATGTATGTACACATATATGTTTATATATAAACAATAAAAAAACACTCACCTAGTTTTAAAAAAGATCCTTTGTCCGATAAAATGCATGCCCATTGGCTGATAGGAAGGGGTGCGGTGGACACTTGAAAGCTGATTGGCTAACTAAAATCTCAATAAAAGAGGAGCATATAAAAACGATAAACAACCACAGAATTCGCGCATAGCCTGAGGAGTCCTAGATTGGACGAAATGCCGAATATTCAGTGTAGCTTAATCGCCATATATATTTTATAAATTACCAACTAGCTCTACCTACGTATTGAGCACTTTTGAAGTAAATACTTAATGTTTACGCATAAATCTATATTTTCGTATATATATGTCCATATATATATATATATATATATATATATATATATATATATACATGAATATAAATACACACACATACATATATATATATATATATAAGTTAAGTATTTTAAAAATTCATCCTGAATGTTTTTCATGTTACCTTGTTTAGACTTGTTTTTCTTGTTTTATTTATGTATATGTATTTGTATCTATTTTCCTGTCTTATTTATCACCCCCCTCGCATGCTACAAAGTAAACTTACGATAAAAAAAAAACAAAATGCCGGATATTATTTTCTCTATTAGAGTAGATAAAGTTAGGACTTTATTTAAGTAATATACTTAATATATACTATTACTGCAAGCTAGCCTATATTGAAAATGCTTCCTGGCTAGCCAATCAAACCATCTAATATAGTTAGTCTTATTTTCAATTATATTCGAAATAAAATACAGTGCCATTAGCAAAGAAAAAGTTACCTATGAAAACGAACCTCCTAAATTAAAACCTTGAATAATTATCTAAACTCGAATGTAAATTAATATTAAGCTGACTTTACAAATTGATAAAAGTTAATTATTGGATTTTAATTAGTTATAAGGTGAGGCTCCAATGATTAAAACTCGATAGATAACGACAAACTTCCACCCATTAATATGGGAGGGGAGATTATCATCAAAAGTGTCCTGAATTGATAACTTAGCACCGGACTTACTACTTAGATATAAATAAGCCACTTGTACCCATTCCCCTCCTCCTTTTTTTAATGGAGAGTAGATAATACAGTGGATGTGTTCTCGGCAGCTCCAGTAACACTCGCTTATCCTTTTTGTCCCTCAGTCCTCATTCAATGAGTGATTTTTCTGACAAAGGCTGAAGAAAAAGCTGTTTAAAGGTCGGTAGTACTTGGTGAACAGTAGTCTGAGATGTTAGAATTTTTTCTGTCTCTATGTCTGTCCTTGTGGCCATGTCACTTTAAGGGTGCTCGAGGTAAACGTTTTGTCTGGGCTAACACTATCCGCCTGATAGTCAGGGACCCGAACCTTGGATTAACCACTAAGGAGGTTGTCCTATCAGCAGGCGCAAAGTACTGGGACTGCTGTATTGCCGTTTGGTGAGTGGATCTGGACCATGAAGTAGTCTCCGGTGGGCCCTCTCGATGCCATACTAGTGGGTAATTGTTACGGCTTTACCTTTTCGTGTGCATAAAAAAAATTCCTGTCTTTTTCTCTCTTACTTTCCCTCTCTGTACTGCTCTAACCAAGTATGCCGACCTGTTCCACAAATCCCAAAACCTCAACATGAAATATCTCCGGAATAAAAACTCGAATAAACCTAGAACCCCATCTTCCAAAGTAGACCCCGACTACCAGGTATCCTTCTCCTACATCAGGGGTCTACGTTCCAACCTTCCAGAGGTTGAACTCCAATTACAGGAGACGAAACCAAACATATAATTTCTAAGCGAAACTGGAATAGGGCCGACCACTTCCCTAGATGAGTTCATAATTAACGGATACTCTAACTTAACAGCTACATCTGACTCCCAAGATCGCCATGGGCATGGAATATGTGCCTACATTAAAGATGGCTTCCCGTGTGGCAGGGATATCTCTAGAGAAGATCCTAATTAACCCTATATGTGCTTCAGTGTTGCACTTGCTAACACCACTGCATTTATATTTGCCCTCTATAGCTCCCACAACAGCGGAGTTACTATCTTTAAGAGCATATCTGAGAAAACAGACCACATACTGTCTTCAAATCCCTTGGCTAACATCCACATCTGTGGTGACTTCAACGTCGATAACGTGGAATGGCTGACCCATTCAAATAAAACAGACGATGAGGGGAGGTTTTGTCATGATTTTGCCATTGCTTATGACCTCACTCAGATTGTTCGCGAACCCACCCGTGTGCCCGATACACCCGGTCAATATGCAAGCCTCCTAGACCTTTTTCTCTCAACTTCCCCTGAGCTATGTTCATGTTCCGATCATTTTCCTCTAGGATCCTCCGACCACTCGGTCGTATCAGTTAAGATAAAAACGAAATGTAAGAAGTCCCCAGACGTACCCCTCCACCGTACTGTATACCGATTCTCTATGGCTGACTGAGATAGCTTCCGTACATTCATATCTAATTTACATCTGCACTCCATGTTTAAAAAGGAAGTGTCCTCTATAGTATCAGATCTGACCGAATGGTTAATTGTAGGCATAGACCAATTCATACCATCTAAAATCTCCAACAAAAACCTAACAGCTAGTCATGGTTCTCCCTAGAATGTGCTGCTGCTGTCGCGCACAGAAATCATTTTTTAATAGCTACCAACGTAATAGATGCACTGAGACTAAAGCTGCTTTCAGGACTGCCCGCAACCACTGTAAAAGAGTAATAAAAAAATTCAAGAGAGCTATATGCCCAGTCTGTTAAATCCAAGGTAGCTGATCAGCGGCTTGGTTCCCACCAGTTTTGGCAAATAACAAATAGGGTCTTGAACAGAAGTTGGCGTTCTATCCCAACCATTATCAATGAACCAGAGGTAATCTCGTCAGCGTCAGACAAGGCCAAACTATTTGCTAAGAACTTTGCAGCTAATTCTACCCTATGCGATGAAAATCATCAACTCCCCATATTTCCTCCTATAACACAGAACACCCTAGGTAACATACACATATTCGTGCATGAGGTCGCCAAGCTAATCAAGAAGCTTGATTCCAGTAAAGCATCTGGCCCTGATGGCATCCCAATTATAGTGTTAAAAAAGCTTCAACCAGAACTTGCTCCCATACTTACGAAACTGTTTAAGCGCTGCCTTAAAAAGAAGTGTTTTCCGACTCCCTGTAAAGCCCCATCAGTTTGCCCTGTATCTAAGAATTCAGGTGATAAGTCATCTCCCTCTCAGTACAGACCAATAAGTCTCCTGTGTGTTATGAGTAAGTTGCTAGAATCCATATTAAATAGAGAAATAGTCAACCACCTCAACAGAAACAACCTTCTTAGTGACACACAATACGGTTTCCACTCTGCAAAATCTACCGTAGATTTGCTGACGGTTATATCTCACACGATTAGTGAATATCTTGACAAAGGCTTCCTTTCTAGGGCAATTGCTCTTGAAATATCAAAGACCTTCGACAAGGTATGGCATAAGGGTCTACTTCACAAGATTTCCAGCTACGGTATAACTGGAAATGTTTTCTCAATCATTAAATCATTTCTCTCCGATAGGCTCATAAGAGTAGTGGTCGATGGACAAAAATCGGAGGTCTGCAGTATTAATGCCGGAGTTCCTCAGGGGTCAATCCTGGGCCCAACTCTCTTCCTGATCTACATCAATGACCTCCCTATACATATACTTAAATCATTCGTTGACATCTATGCTGATGACACGACCATCTGCAGCAACACATCAAAGGCTGTAAATGACAAAGTTCTCTCTGATTCTCTCTCTTCTGATCTCGAGCGCGTGGTTCAGAGGGGGAAGATGTGGCTGGTTACTTTAAATGCATCTAAAACCAAACTCCTATCCTTACATCATCAACGCTCTGATCCCCATCCTGGAATCAATTGTGATGGATGGCTCCCGTCTGGGTGAGGCCCCGTGTTTTGATAAGCTTCTGGGTTTGACCTTTACTCCTGATCTGAAATGGAACACGTACATCAAGTCTGTTGCCAAGGTCGCCGGAAAGATAGTGGAATACTTCTACCGCTCCAGAAGATATCTCACTACTGATGCAATTCTCTATCTATGTAAAAGCCAAGTACGTCCAAGGATGGAATACTGTTGCCATATCTGGGCAGAAGCTGCTAAAAACAGCCTATCCTGCCTTGACAGAGTACAAAATAGACTTCGTGGCTTAGTGGGGGATGCCATTTTCTCTACACTTCCACCTCTCTCCCACAGAAGAGACGTTGCGAGCCTATCCTTGTTTTATCGTTATTTCCATGGCAGGTGCTCGTCTGAACTTCAATATCTGCTCCCCCCTCGCCAATCTTTCACGAAAAACACCCGTCTAGCTATGAAAAATTTCCCCCACTCTTTATCTGTGCCTAAATCAAAACGTGGATTCCATGAACAAAGTTTCTTTCTTAGAACTGCACGCCTGTGGAACTCTGTTCGGTCTGCCTGCTTCCCACCTGACTACAACTTGGATATCTTAAAGTCCAACGTAAACAAATTCCTAATGAACCGCCCTCTTAAGTAAACACTTCATCAAATCTCCACACTAACGTTCTTTACTTGCAATAACCCTTATCCCTGAGTGGCTTCCGGGCCTTGATAAGTGGTGACCACCGTGTCAAAAAATTTTTTTTCTGCTTTTGAATTTATATTGAATAAAATTCCGTTTCAGTATTAATTTACTCGTGTTTTATTTTCTTTTTTGTAAATGCATTTTAAGTGAAAAATAAACGGACATTTAACAATAAACTGTATATTTACTGAATGTTGTTCCTAAAAACAATACAGGACTTTTTATTTTTATTTATATGAATAATTTATTTTTTTTATTTTAAAGATTTTAAAACGCTATTCTGAAACATGAATGAGTAATGTTATTTGAGTTTAGGGCCCAAGGTTCTTTGTTGGGAGAAATATTTTTCGTCATATCTGCACTGTTCTGAGGTTTTGCGAAAAGAGAAAGAAAGCGGATATTTTGTGACAAAAAATGGCATTGCTTGACTTAAATAGATATAATCGTTATTGCCTAAAAGTCATCCGTTGTGTTTTTTGTGTTCGCTTGCGTGGAGAACCCGATTCCTATATCACTCTCCCTAGTAAGCACGAAGCTAAAAAAAGAACAGAATAATGGAAAAAAAAAAACACACATATGCATATGGCCGATGAGTTACGTGTGTGTGTGTGTGTGTGTCTGTTAAGATTTTTGTTCCTTAGAAGCGCTAGTTGAGTTTGAAATAATAAAATACGTATTATATACGTTTGAAGCCAAAACAACGCATTATTACAAAATAAACATTTTTGCTTGAAATTTATATTGAACTTCATTATGAAGTTCAATATAGATTTCAAACATTTGAAGCAAATTTTAAACCAAATAAATGTCTGTTTATTTTGTAATAATGCGTTGTTTCTCTGCCCCAACAACAACAAACAAAAGAAAAAAAGACATACTGAAGATGAAGGCTTGTTTCGAAATATATTTATGAATTTCAATATTAATTATAAACAAAATAAATGTCTGTTTATTTTTAATAATGCGTTGTTTTTGGCTTCAAGCATATATATATATATATATATATATATATATATATATATATATATATATGTTTTTGTTGTCGTCCAAACGAAAACAATAGTACAGTTATATTCCACGTAGCCACCTTCAGCCTCAATCTTCGCCTCTATACGTGTCCGGAACTTAGAGCATAGGGTTGTCATGTTGGTGATTTTCTCGAGTATGACCAAACGAAGTAATCCAGCGGGTTCAGATCGGAAGAGGAGGGCAAGTGAAAGCGGGTAACAATTTCGTGGAGCTCCTTTTGAAGCTAAGCCTGAGCCTCTTTCGACTTGTGGGACAGTACCGAATACTGCTGCCACATCCCGCGTCACTCAGCGGCCACCTTATTGTGCCAGGGAATCACCACACTCTTCATATTGGTGTTGCCTTTCGAGCCGACTTCGAAGATGTGAGGTAGCATGATGTGACCCTCACTTGAAACCAAACCAAGACCATAACCGTAAATTGTCGGATGACATGAGCTGTTTAATCGTTCGGATTCGCTATTAGAGGGTTGTGGCAGTAGTTCTATGCACATAATTTTCATTGGTGGAGAGCATAATTTGTATAGCGGCGCATCTCCGGTCTCGCTTGTGAAACATTGTGTTGATTTCAGACAGAAAGCTCCTTTCGCTCCTGGGATTTGTAGACAACTGACCAACTAGTAAGTAATCTAGTCTGAAGAAAACCAGTTGACATCAAACAAATATAATCATGTCCTTTCTAGGGTGACAATTTTATCGTTCTACCCTCTCTCTCTATCTCTCTCTCTCTATCTCTCATAAAATACGAAGAAGAGAGCGCCACTAGAAAAACTGAAAGAAAGAAGAAAATAAAACTGATACACAAGCGAATATTAATAGTTAAAATACGTATCGCCGGTGTATATTACTTTTAAATATATGGTTGTGTCGATGTTTAACAGTGAAAATATAAGACATGCATGTCTGCTAAACAAATACTTAACGGTTAATGTGACATTTAAATGAATTCAGAGTAAACAGTTATTTCCCATTAATTATTTCAAATCATATTAAAGAAACAAAAATGAAATACAGACGAAAAATTGATATGTAACAAACAAAAATAACAAATGATTATTGACACGGGTTTTAGCAGTTTTGTACGGGTAAATTTTTTGAAACAGGTGAAGAAGAAAATATGAATTTATTCGAATGAGTCTTCCGGCAGTAATTATAAGTTCGTATATTGATGATTGCGTAGGCATGGAACACTATTAGGTATACGACTATGTATTAAACATAGTTAATATTAATTTATGTATTAAACTATGTATTAACATATCTATTATACATAATATCAATTTATAAAAAATGTTCTTATATGCAAATATATACCAATAAAAGTAGAAAGCTAAGCATTAAGTATTTATTCTAAAACCTAGCATGGTTAGAGAAAGTTTATACTGGATTAGCTAGCGTTTTTCCTTCCAGACCATCGACAACAAACAAATAAATGGAAGGACACTAAGTACAGATGCTAGGTTGACGGGCTTTTACAGAAGATAGTATGAAAGTTGCTCTAGTAAAGAGTGGTCGTGTCTCTACAACTCGTGAACAGAAGACTAACGTCCACAGATCTACAATACTATCTATTGTTATCTTATGTTTTTATTCACAAATAATTTTTAAGCGTGATTAGTGATTATTAAAACGTCCCAAATTTTGTTTTCTCTAGATAAAAATATTTGACCGCATGTTAATTAAACTGATTATTTTTCGCCGATAAAATATCGTAGAACTTTTATATTTATTAAGTGTATTCAGTTACTCATTTAAACGTGATTTTAAGTATACGAACCCATTTTTAATACTTTTTAAATTATTTTTATAGTCATTTTGTTAATAAAGAAAACATATGGTTCGATTATTTTTCTATTAATCGTATATTTTCTCAAAATAAACTTAAAAAAGTAAATTATCAGTCAGGAAATTTAGAATTATATTTCTCTTTTAATTTAGAAACCTTTTAAATAATAATTTTTACGTGGTATTTTCAAGTCTCTTTACAAGTAGAAATTATGTATATATGAAAACAGGTTTTTTTTAATCGATATCGGGATTCAATAAAAATAGTAAACTAATCAAAAGAACCATAAGTTTTTTCCTTGTAAATTTTCTTGTTAAAAATTTATGAAATTCCATTATGTTTTTTGTATAAAATGCATGTTTCAAATTTTAAATTTCTATGATGAAGTTTTTTTTCTATAAAACTATTCTTTAAAAGTAATGATTATCTTCGTTCAAAAAGTATAATGCAGTAAACAAAAATACCTTCCTAAAAAAGGCGTAACTATAACTGCTTATATATTCATTCTCAAATAATTTTGAATCTTTTGCAACAACAAGTTTTATCGCTTACAATATTCCGTAAGTGTTGGAATTCTTTTATTTATGCAAGATTTCAGGTCATCCTGAAATATTACATTATTATCATTGAATTTGCTAACGGATTTTTCTTGAAGTGCGATGTCAAAATGTATACGTCTGCACTAGACATTGTACTTAAATTATTTATTGAATTTAAATTATTTTCATAAAGATGATTTATCATGTCGAAGTTATTTGTTTGTTTAATCATTGTTTACTTTTTTTTTTAACATTTTTTTGCACTATTTTATTTTCTAGCTCTTTAGCATAAAATAATCCAAGTACGTCCAAGGATGGAATACTGCTGCCATATCTGGGCAGCAGCTGCTAAAAACAGCCTATCCTGCCTTGACAGAGTACAAAATAGACTTCGTGGCTTAGTGGGGGATGCCCTATTCTCAGGCCTGCAACCTCTCTCCCACAGAAGAGACGTTGCCAGCCTATCCTTGTTTTATCGTCATTTCCATGGCAGGTGCTCATCTGAACTCTGATCTTTGGTCTCCCCTCGCCAATCTTTCACGAAAAACACCTGTCTAGCTGAATCCACTGTGAAAAATTTCCCCCACTCTTTATCTGTGCCTAAATCAAAACGTGGATTCCATGAACAAAACTTCTTTCTTAGAACTGCACGCCTGTGGAACTCTGTTCCGTCTGCCTGCTTCCCACCTGACTACAACTTTGATGTCTTCAAGTCCAAGGTTAACAAATTCCTAATGAACCGCCCTCTTAAGTAAACACTTCATTAAATCTCAACAGTAACGTACTGTACTTGCAATAACCCTTATCCCTAAGTGGTTTCCGGGCCTTGATAAGTGGTGACCAGCGTGTAAAAAAAAATATTGTTCTGCTTTTGAATTTATATTGAATAAAATTCAGTTTCAGTATTAATTTACTCGTGTTTTATTTTCTGTTTTGTAAATGCATTTTAAGTGAAAAATAAACGGACATTTAACAATAAACTGTATATTTACTGAATGTTGTTCCTCAAAACAACACAGGACTTTTTATTTTTATTTTTATTTATATGAATAATTTCTTTTTTTTTTCAATGCAGATTTTTAAGATTTAACATGTTATTTGTAAAATGTTCTCCTTATTTATCGACACTTTGATTATTCGACAAATCTTGCTTGCTTACACCTCAAGCGTGCCGTCTGTTTTTAATTATTTTATGGGTACTTTAATTTGAACTGTACTATAGTTCTCTCTAATATCCATTTCTAGTGACATATCCGCAGGGACATAACATTCGAAAGAAACTCACAAGTTTAAAAATAAAAATAAAACGACTAATTAATGGAAACGACCGCGCAAGTTAAAAACATAAAAAAATAACGAATCACGCTAAATATACTTAATACTACACAGACAGAGTAAATAAAAATTAGTCTCCCTAGTTATTTTAACGAAAAAATTAGGTAATTAATTAATCGCGACGAGCTAAGAATGCAGAGTCTCTTAATTATATCCTCAGTAGTAACTATGTTCCCTATTTTGGCCGACTTTTTTGGTAGGATTCAAACCGCTATCCTAAAACAATTTTCACCTAAAACCGTAGAAATTCAATGTTTCTCTCCACTGCGCCATGGAGACAAGAACTATGAAGATAAGTATAATAGTCCGCAAACAAGTAAATATACAAATTAGAAATTATTTAAAAATATTACAGAAAAAGCGTATAAAAAGTGTTTTTCAATTGTTACAGAAAGTAAGGACTTGTTCCGTCCTTGTGTTGGCACAGAGAAATGTTATTAAATATTTTATGAACATTTAAGCTGAATATTTTTCTCATGGACAAAAACGAAATGTATTTCGGAATTAACTGATACAAACCACTTTACAACACAATAGCGACAAAAACAATTAGAATTACAAAAAGAATTTGAACTAGGACAACAAAGTCAATACCAACGACAATTGGAATTACCCAAAAAAAAGAAAAAAGAAAAAAGCTATTCCAGCTATAATTACTACAACAAAAATTGTAACAGCAAAAAAAAAACAACAAAAACAACAAGAACAAACAAACACTTGTAGCAAAAACAAAAACAATAACGCGAGGGGTTTAAACAACAGGCAACAGGGGATAATCACTTTTTGAAGATTAAGTAGTAATTCCAATATATTTGCAAAAGGAATTTTCAATGAATTTCAAACAAGATTTGGAAACTCTATTATTTAATGAAAAGCTATACTTATTGATTAAGGATAAATCAATATATAGAAGATTTGGTGAGACAGTGAGGATGATACAGACTGGCAGCTAGAGTAAAGATTCAACCATGGCTCAAAAAGGATGTTCCATGGACTTGATTGTATATTGACTATAAACGTCTATAAATGGATCCTATTAATTGCTCATTGCGTACAGTTTAAAAATGTCCAGAAATCGTTAATTACATCTGACAGCAACAAATATGCACTTAACAGACTTTTTGTAGTTTTTGAAATGCTGAAAACTTTAGTCAGCTATGATAGGACCCAGTTAACCGAAAATAAAAGACATAATATTGCAAATCATTTGCTATTATACACATAACAATGCCAGTTCAGCATACAAAATCGTACGGAATAACCGAAAAGTTTGTAAAGGACTCAAAGCGTGGACACAAATGAAAGAATTATCCAGAAAATTTGGCAATTTACTGATTTACGCGAAACCCTATTGCGACGTTACGTTTATTACTGGCAGAAGTAATGTTTTGGAAAATACGCTTTGTTTTTTTTTGATAAGCTATTTTCTATACTAGAGGAGTAAAATGAATGAAAGCAAAATGGATTACTAAAATCTATATATCACTGGGAACAACTATTTTCCAAAATCTTTAAGGTTGAAAAATGTTTTAGGAATAAAGAATTGCAAAGAGAATAATAGTTAAGGACATATATGATATATAACAAACACATTTTCGCGCAAAAAAAATTAGAATCAACAAAATACATAGGTCATGGAAAATACCGAAGAGATTCCAATGGAATTTTTATATGACTCATTTGAATTTCCTGCCTCAATATTTCAGTATTCAACGTCAGATGTACAAGAGTGTAAAATATAAGTACGATAAGGAGTGAGAAAACCTACAGGAAAACAGGGAATAAATGAAAAGAGAAGATATTACAGCTAAATTAATTATATATTTAAGACGATATATAGCTTAGAATATGAGTACACTCGGGACTTTCCTCGCTGCAAGATTGTGATTGCCTGGTAAATCCATCAGTACCGACTGGTGGAGCCACCCAAGTAGATTTGTTTCGCGAGACATATTAACAGGTAAACTGTTAATCAGAGAAAAACAGGAGGCCTTACTTTTGGAACGTATATATTGATTCGTGATGTCTTGACATGTATCAAACTTTGTGACCAATCATTTGCACCGAAAGTATCAGAATGGGGACTGAATATGGTGTGTTACGTGTCACGTGTACCGGTTTAGGTAAACATAGTATCGAATTTGATTTGAGATGCTAAACAAGCAAGATGGGTGAAGAAATATAGATTCCATGAAAAAAAGCTTCTTTCTTAGAACTGCTCACCTGTAGAACTCTATTCCGTTTGCCTGCTTTCCAGCTGACTGCAGATATCTTCAAGTCGAAGTCAAAAAATTCTTTAGGAGCCATTCACGTTAAGTAATCCAATCTACCAAATTTTCACTACTAACGATTACTAAGATATTGTCCCATTGACTACTGTACACCCGTTAACGCTTTTCCTCGAGTTGCCTCTGGACCTTGATAAGTGGTGAATCCTATGTAAAAAAAACTAAACGTACCTCTCCATTATAAATTATACCGGTACTCTATGACTGTCAAGGATATCTTCAGATCATTTATATCAAATATACCTCTACGTTCCATGTTTTAAAAGAACGTGTCCTCCAGAATTCTCAATTTGAATATATTTCTGCGTATATTTTAATCTACAGAATGTCCATTCTACTAAATTTACAGCTGATGTGCTTACTGCAATATCAAAGAGGATGAGAGAATGTGTTAAAATGTGACAGGCTCTTGATAGGATATCGCATAAATGCCCACCTCACAAGATTTTTACAAATACGGAATAGCTGCCAATTTGCAATCAGTTATCAACTCCTTTATCTCTGATTAGTTAAAAAGAGTAGTTATTAATAGGCAGAAATCAGAAGTTCATGGAATAAAATCTCATTGATCATTAGTAACCATGTATGAAAACAGCACTACAATCTATAGACAGCTATGGCTAATTCTCTCTTTTCTTATTTCGATGCAATGGGGGGGGGGAGCTAGCTGTTTAATTTAAATGTATCTAAAACCAAGCTCCTCTCTTTTAATTTTAAACTCTCTGGCTCTGTTTAGCTCAAATTCAAATCACTGGCTCTCGTCTTAGTAGAGGCACATTGTTTTGACAAGTTTCTTCACTTTTGATCACAAATGGAACACATATATCAACTCCGTTGCCAATATCTCCAGAAAACGGTTAGGTCATTTAACCGCTCTATTATAATAGCGAATCTGTCTTAAGATAGAGTACAGCAGCCACTTCTGAGCAGGAGCTGCTCTAAGCATAGTAATTTGATTTGACAAAGTTCAAATTCGGCCAAACTTTTACAAAATACAAACTCGTCTAGTCACAAATCCAAAACAGTTTCTTTAAATCTAAATTTAAGCGTAGACTCCATGGAAAAAGCTTATTCCCTTGAACTGTCCGCACGTAGGAATCTCCTCCACTGGTATGCGTTTCTCCTGACTACAATATAAAGGTCTTCATATCAAATACAAACAATTCCTGATTGGCCGTCCCTTTAACTAACCAAGTGATACACAATTTCTCACATTAACTATCACAACGCCGATACGCACAATAACCCTTATCCTTAGGTGGCTTATAAACCTTAACAAGTGATACTTCTCTTGTACTATACACACACACACACACACACACACACACATATATATATATATATATATATATATATATATACTCGGGTTTTTTTTTATATTCAAAAGTAATGGACTAATGAATTCAACGAGGTTGTTAGATAGTGCTCAATAAAAAGAGCTGATAATACTTGTTTATTGTTATATAAACATGCTCACATCCCGCTGCTACAAATAGCCACTTGTTTCAATCAAACAACAGATATCATCAGGCAGCGACTTGACTATTCAAAAGTTCAATGAATAATGGATTTTTATTTTAGGTAGGAACTCTTTAGAAGTTGGAGTTAAAAAACTTAAAACACAGGACTTTAATTAAATAAAAAAGTAAAAAGGGAGAGGCAATTTAAATAAAGTTAAAAAATTACAATGGGGAGAGAGTGATTGAGAAGAGGAAAAGGGAATAGAGACAGAAATAGAGAAAGAAAATATAGAGAAAACAAAATAGAGAGAAAAAGAAGAGAGAAAATATATATATATATATATATACATATATATACATATATATATATATATATATATATATATATATACATATACATATATATATATGATATGGAGAAGAAAAGAAAAAAGAAATAAATGGTTATAATAAAGAGAATAAAAACTAGAAGGAAAAGGAAAGAATAATGAGATCTAGTTAAATAGGGAAATAGAGAAAGTAAGAATTTGACAGTATATAGAAAAAGAAAAAGAAAAAGAAAAAAACCTGCGTGTCAACCAATTTATGAACAATTATACAATTCAGTAATGAAACATATTATTACAAATACAAACAGAAGATACACTCCAAGCGTCAGAAATGAACGTGTCAAAAACGGCAGTGAATGTATTCGGCTAGCATATTTATCCTCTTACATACGTCCGTGAGTAAAATCAACGCAATTCAAACATACGTCTACCATTAATTAGGCCCTTTATGCTAAATGATATAAGTTTAAAGTTTTCGCGTTTTTATTAGATAAATATATGAATAAAAGAATAAAATAATGATAAAACAATATTAAAATTATTATTAATAACAATAAACATAATAGTGATAATAATAATAATAATAATAATAATAATAATAATAATAATAATAATAATAATAAAAACAGAATAAAATTAATATTTATTATCTTTTTAATATAACATATTTAGCCATAAGAGGGGATTAAATAAATTAAATAGGTCCAATAATTATGAATAAAAAACTACTAATATTTATGTATATAAAAAAAGAATACAATACAAATATATATATATATACACACACACATATATATACCCAAATATACACACACATACACACACATATATATATATATACATATATATATATATATATACATATACATGCACATAAGTAAAGGTGTAACTATACTATTAAGTTGGAAGTTTAAGCTATTTAAGTATAGATATAAAGTCATATTAAATCACAAAATAATACATTCAATACCAGATTACTAATAACACGGATGCAAGTACACTTACCTATAAATATATTCAGGCAAAAGAGGTAATTAAATCAACGAAATACTCAAAAATAGCGACGCACAGGTAGATAGTACCCAAATTAAAAATAAGATACATATGTATATACTCACAGAGAACCAACCGACATACTAATAAGCACATATATACATATATACATATACATACATATACATATATATATACATACATATATATACATATATACACATATATATGTAATCTTATGTATACACATACATACAAAAAAATACACAAATATATGCACACAATCATATACTAATAAACAACAACGCACACACACATATATACACACACATAAATATGTATAATTTACATAAATTATATATATAGAAATACATAAGAATACAAATAATTTGGCAAGGGTACAGATAGATGCATACACACATAGAAACATACAAATGGATTGAATAAACATGGGAGGGTATACCAAATAATATAGAAATATATAGATCTAAGTACACAAGGTCATAAAATAAATACATAGACACATACATATACACATAGACACACAGGTATATAAGATAGGAGAAGTAAAGAATGAAATCAGGAGAGGAGAAAGTATATTAATAGAATATTAATAAATTATAGAAATCAGTGACAATTTTTAATTTATTTAAATTTTATATCTAAACTAAATTACTTAAAAGATGGGTTTTATAATGTTTGCAATTAATTGAATTTTCGTGCTTCTTATTTAATAATTTATCTCTTTCTCTAAAAGTAAGTATAAATAATTTCTCATAAAGACATAGGTAGCAAGGCGAGTTTAAAGATGAACAGGTTTTCGCTTTCTTTAAAATTTTCCATTGGATTCGGCTGAAATGACAGACTTAGTAGGTCTATTCATACTATACAACTTAACCAAAGACATCAATGTCATGGATATAGGCTTGTATCGTGATGATGGACTGATGATCATCAAGGAATCCAACGGCCCTAAATGTGAAAGAACCAAAAAGATTATCTTAAATGAATTCCGTAGAATTAAATTAAAAGTGGATATTATATCAGATGTTAAAACTGTAAATTTTTTGGATGTGAACTTTGATTTAAGGAAAGGCATCTACCAACCATATAGGAAGGAAAACTCAAACCCAATTTATGTACACCCCTTATCAAATCACCCAAAATCTATCATTAGGCATATCCCCAAATCCATTAGTAAAAGAATCAGTGACAATTCTTCCAATCTTGAAACATTTAATAAACATAAATATTTCTATAACAGGGCCCTTAAGGATAGTGGATACAAAAACACCCAAATTGAGTTCATAGAACCAACACACCCAAACACAAATACAAATAGAAACCGTAAGAGAAAAATCCTGTGGTACAATTCCCCTTTTAATCTGAAACTTAAAACAAATCTAGGAATGAAATTCTTAAACTTAATTAAAAAGCACTTCCCTATTAATAATATACTACATAAAATTTTCAATAAAAATACAATAAAACTTAGTTATAGCTGTAATGAAAACCTTGAAAAAATAATTAAAAAACATAATAACAAAATATTAAACAAAAATAGCACACCCATTGCTACCGAAAGTTGTAACTGTAGAATTAAATCAAAATGCCCTCTTAAAGGAAATTGTCAAATTACTTCTGTAGTGTACCAAGCAACTATTTCTACTAAGGAAAATCCGAATGAAAAAAAATATTACATAGGAATGACAAATAACAATTTTAAAGAAAGATTTACCGGTCACAAGTGCCCTTTTGAAAATAATGAGTACAAAAATAGAACTTCCTTGTCTTAATATTACAATGAACTAGTAGAGCAAGGTTACTCCCCAATAGTAAATTGGAAAATTTTAAAGAAAGCGAAAACCTGTTCATCTTTAAACTCGCCTTGCTACCTATGTCTTTATGAGAAATTATTTATACTTACTTTTAGAGAAAGAGATAAATTATTAAATAAGAAGCACGAAAATTCAATTAATTGCAAACATTATAAAACCCATCTTTTAAGTAATTTAGTTTAGATATAAAATTTAAATAAATTAAAAATTGTCACTGATTTCTATAATTTATTAATATTCTATTAATATACTTTCTCCTCTCCTGATTTCATTCTTTACTTCTCCTATCTTATATACCTGTGTGTCTATGTGTATATGTATGTGTCTATGTATTTATTTTATGACCTTGTGTACTTAGATCTATATATTTCTATATTATTTGGTATACCCTCCCATGTTTATTCAATCCATTTGTATGTTTCTATGTGTGTATGCATCTATCTGTACCCTTGCCAAATTATTTGTATTCTTATGTATTTCTATATATATAATTTATGTAAATTATACATATTTATGTGTGTGTATATATGTGTGTGTGCGTTGTTGTTTATTAGTATATGATTGTGTGCATATATTTGTGTATTTTTTTGTATGTATGTGTATACATAAGATTACATATATATGTGTATATATGTATATATATGTATGTATATATATATGTATATGTATGTATATGTATATATGTATATATGTGCTTATTAGTATGTCGGTTGGTTCTCTGTGAGTATATACATATGTATCTTATTTTTAATTTGGGTACTATCTACCTGTGCGTCGCTATTTTTGAGTATTTCGTTGATTTAATTACCTCTTTTGCCTGAATATATTTATAGGTAAGTGTACTTGCATCTGTGTTATTAGTAATCTGGTATTGAATGTATTATTTTGTGATTTAATATGACTTTATATCTATACTTAAATAGCTTAAACTTCCAACTTAATAGTATAGTTACACCTTTACTTATGTGCATGTATATGTATATATATATATGTATATATATATATGTGTGTGTATGTGTGTGTATATTTGGGTATATATATGTGTGTGTGTGTATATATATATATATTTGTATTGTATTCTTTTTTTATATACATAAATATTAGTAGTTTTTTATTCATAATTATTGGACCTATTTAATTTATTTAATCCCCTCTTATGGCTAAATATGTTATATTAAAAAGATAATAAATATTAATTTTATTCTGTTTTTATTATTATTATTATTATTATTATTATTATTATTATTATTATTATTATTATTATTATTATTATTATCACTATTATGTTTATTGTTATTAATAATAATTTTAATATTGTTTTATTATTATTTTATTCTTTTATTCATATATTTATCTAATAAAAACGCGAAAACTTTAAACTTATATCATTTAGCATAAAGGGCCTCATTAATGGTAGACGTATGTTTGAATTGCGTTGATTTTACTCATGGACGTATGTAAGAGGATAAATATGCTAGCCGAATACATTCACTGCCGTTTTTGACACGTTCATTTCTGACGCTTGGATTGTATCTTCTGTTTGTATTTGTAATAATATGTTTCATTACTGAATTGTATAATTGTTCATAAATTGGTTGACACGCAGGTTTTTTTCTTTTTCTTTTTCTTTTTCTATATACTGTCAAATTCTTACTTTCTCTATTTCCCTATTTAACTAGATCTCATTATTCTTTCCTTTTCCTTCTAGTTTTTATTCTCTTTATTATAACCATTTATTTCTTTTTTCTTTTCTTCTCCATATCATATATATATATATGTATATGTATATATATATATATATATGTATATATATGTATATATATATATATATTTTCTCTCTTCTTTTTCTCTCTATTTTGTTTTCTCTATATTTTCTTTCTCTATTTCTGTCTCTATTCCTTTTTCCTCTTCTCAATCACTCTCTCCCCATTGTAATTTTTTTAACTTTATTTAAATTGCCTCTCCCTTTTTACTTTTTTATTTAATTAAAGTCCCGTGTTTTAAGTTTTTTAACTCCAACTTCTAAAGAGTTCCTACCTAAAATAAAAATCCATTATTCATTGAACTTTTGAATAGTCAAGTCGCTGCCTGATGATATCTGTTGTTTGATTGAAACAAGTGGCTATTTGTAGCAGCGGGATGTGAGCATGTTTATATAACAATAAACAAGTATATATATATATATATATATATATATATATATATATATATATATATATATATGTAAACATATTGATTTTCTGTCTCTTCTCGCAAGACGACAATGATACTAGAAATATTCAATAACTAACGCCTGTAACTGATGAAATGAATATCGGAAAAAAACACGGATTTCATTTTGTAAAAAAATTGTAACATAAGAATAAAGAAATCGAAATAAAAGAAAACATGTTGAAAACATGATAATTTTAGAAACGCTTTTCGATTGGAGTTTTTACCATCTAAAATCAACACACAATTGTAGTTAGCTAGTAATAAAAATAGAAATCTATAAATGTTGCTGCTTAATGTATTTTTATTGTAAAATTCTTTAACATGAGTGTTGTTTGCAATGACTCTTATACAGATATATAAATACATAAATCAATACTGAAGGTTATAGGTTAATATATATATATATATATATATATATATATATATATATATATATATATATATATATATATATATACCCTTTTCCTTGTACATATTTGTGAATTATTCCATGTATTTCGGCCTTTTGAATTATTTTGGACCATCTTCCAATTACGTGATTTCCTTTGATTTTATTTGTGCAAATGGAAATTCAATTAACTTTCTTGGAGTTATATTTTTGGATTTTACCGTCATTGGATTATTTACTTTTCACCAGACTATCCATTCACGTGTAATCATCTTTTTCTTCGCCATATTCCCTTTGCTTCACATTTTGTTATCAAGTAAGATCTTTGACTTACTCGCAGTTTGATCAAATACTTTTGTATGCAAAATCCGATCCCACATTGTGCTAATTCCTACCCTCTTATTAGAAGGAAAGTATTTCTTCGACACTCCGCGGATTAAGGACTATCCACTTATCAAGTGTTTCCTTTTCAGATTAAATATGTTTTTAACTTTTTTTCAAAGTGTTTTTAACATGTTTTATTAACTGTTTGTTCAATCTCCTATTTGGTTTTATCGAGCTTTTACACCTGGTTGAGATTAATTTATAAATATTAATTCTTTAATATTTATAATATACTTTAGTTTTACCATCTTGAATCATTTTGGTAAATTTAATTGTAATTCTTATTTTATATATATATATATATATATTTAATATATTTAATTGTAATTCTTATTTTATATATATGTATATATATAGCTTATTTTATATATATATATATAGCTTATATATATATATATATATATATATATATATATATATATATATAGCTTGTTGTTTGTTTGTTTGATTTGAGCACTATAACGGTGGTGGCGGGTGTCTACTTAAATAGACATGCCGACGAGTTATTTACGGGCGTCGATTCCATGGTCGAGTGGGGGAACTGCCGACTGTCAACACGACGGTTCTAGGTTTAATCCTTGGCTTGGGAAAGATGCTAGTCTAGCGGCACTGATGAGTTGTGATACAACGAAACAGGACTGTATGTCGATTACTACAAATATATTTTGAGGCCCCTCTTTGGGTAGAGCACTGTCGTAAATAATCTAACCCGCTACTTAATTGACTGAAAATGCGAAGCTCGTTGTTTGTTTGTTTACGAACAGGCGATTTGAGCACTATAAAGGTGGTGGCGGGTGTCTATTTAAATAGACATTCCGATGAGTTATTTACATGCGTCGAGTCCATGGTCGAGTGGGAGAATTGGCAACACGACGGTTCTAGGTTCAATCCTTGGCTTGGGAAAGATGGTAGTCTAGCGGTACTGATGAGTTGTGATACAACGAAACAGGACTATATGTCGATGACTACAAATATATATATATATATATTATGTGTCTGCTTAAAATGAAGTGGAGAAACTCAGATTAATGTATACATATATCAACGTTTTGCGTTTATTTAAATATTTTGTATAGATGATTGATTTAAATTGAGAAATAATCGACACATCTATCTATCTCTGCCTATCTTTCTGTCTGTCTGTCTGCCTGTCTCTCTCTCTCTCTTTATATATATATATATATATATATATATATATATATATATATATATATATATATATATATACGCTAGCAGACCACCCGGCGTTTAATAGGTTTAAATATAATATTTATATGAAAATTTCTTATTGATTATAATAGAGCCAATCCTATATTGATTACCATATTATTGATTAATATATAGTAGTTGCACCCACCGTAATCCAGTGATAAATTACCCTTAAGTATTATATTTTGATTCCTGTAGATTTCGTACTTACAATGCAGAGCCAGTACTTTTTTATAATAATATTTTACCTGCCATCTAGTGAGGTGCGTTATCGTTAATATAACATAAAACATCTTCCCGCAGGTTGTCTAGCAAAACAGAGACAATGTTAAATAAAAATAATACAGTTTGCCCGAAAAGAAGCTGATGGTTAAAATATTTATAACTTGCTTAATTTTTTATATTTTCTTTTATTTTTTCAGATCATCTAGAGTAACTCTTCCAAAGTGATCAGAACTCGTTACACTACTGAGAAGCGGATATTATTCGTAGAGTTGTATTTTCGGTTGAATGTGCCAATATGAGAAACTCAAAGAGAATTTCGACGAAACTTCAACACAAAAAATACGCCTACTCACAATGCAGTAAAAGCTATGGTGGCTCGATTTCATGAACAAGGGTCTGTATGTGAGCCCCATTAATGTGGTAGACTCTGTAATGCAAGAAGTGATGAGAATCGTCAGAGATTAGCAGAGAGTGTGGCCGAGGATATCAAGTCAAATTGGAGACTCTCTACCATCTCTTCACAGAATGCTTCATAGAAGAGGGCAAATTTCCATATAAAATTCAATTGGTGCAAGAGCTTCAGCCAAACTATTTGAAAATAAAGGCTGGAATACGCCATGCAATTCACTGATTTGGCCAATGGGGATCCAAACTTTCACAAAAACCTAATTATGCCCGATGAGGCCAATTTTCTTCTGAATGGGTTCATAAATAAGCAAAATTGCAGGATTTGGGGATCAGAAAATCTCCACGCAACAGCACAACAGCAATTACACCCTTCAAAATGTACAGTATGGTGTGGGGTAACGGCGGATTAAGTAATCGGAATTGGTGGAAATTCGAGTAACATCATTTTTCATAACTAAAATTAAACCGTGTGAAAAACATACTCTAAATAAAATTGTGTAGATAAAAAAAGAATCAGTAGAATTTGATATCCTATTATATCTCTAAAAATCAAGGAGAGGGGAATCTACGTACATATGAAAACTGGTAAGCATAACTTCAATATTGAAGAAATCAATCAAATTTAAAATCCGTCAGTGTCTGTTGGGATATCCTGTACATGAGAAAGTTTTAGTATTATAGCTGGAGACGAACAGGAATGGTGTTTATTTCTCTATTTTAAACGTCACTCCGCCTTGCCTTATCTAAATCCGATCGTTGATCCCGTAAAGAAGTTACGCGAATTTAAAGTTTCGGACTGCGACAAGGAAGAAAATTTTGACCTATGAAGTAAAGAGTTATCTCCACTATATTGCACATTTTGGGTGGTCTACACATCTGCACTTTAAATTTTGTCACTTTTACGATTTAAGTTGGTGATCCCACTGCAAGTGTTGTGTCGGACAACGGGTGCGAACTGATTTCCGCATGTTTACGTCCTGCACTCAGGATCTGATGCTTTAATACGTGCTGGAGTTTGTTGTGACAAGTAGAATGTGCCCAAGAATATGTTTAGTGGAATAGAAGGATATTGCATTATGTCTGAAAGATGTGATCGTGCTGTTGGTTGGAGTTTCGCTGTACAATGTGTCCTTGTGTTCATGTCTCTTTGTTGTCTCTGTAGTCTTTTGATAGGGGTATTGACCAGGTAAGAAGGTTCTTTTAACAGAACCATGGTGACGGTTGACGGCTGTTCAATTTTATATTTCCCTTAATGAAATCATATGGTTTTGGACATTACTGTGTAAACGGATTTTCCCATTTATTAAGCATTCGGCTGGTGAGCAACAGTTTGGCGTGTTAGAGTTTAGTGTTTACCTATTGCTTTCAAGTAGTTTTCAAGTATTTCTAATGTTGTCAATTCTCCTCTGAGTTTTAAAAGGGCTCGTTTAGAAGTATCCATAAAACGTTCAATTTCAGCATTTGACTGTGTATGGATTGGTGGCAGGACAATGTGGTTAATACTATTTTGTTGGCTTAGCTAAATGCGATGCCGTTGTCAGAGACAAAACCAAAGGAATGCTGAATCTGCTGAAAATGTTCTGAAGTTTGGAAATTGTTTCCGCATCAGTGATGTGGTTCATTTTGAATATATTGACATATCTACAACAAACAAGGATTATCCCTGTGTGGGCTCTGCGAAATTTATGTGAAAGCGTGACCATGGGAATCTGAAACAGGCCATGAAGAATGATACTTTTCTTGGATCAATAAATTCTCACCAAAGCTGTATGGTCCGAAACCAAAATATAGTAACAGCAATAGATCATTCCATGGAATTTCTTTACATATATTATTGCCAAAGCTGCTTTTTCAATTTGACCGTAGTTCCTGGATCCAGTCAATGACCTCGATGTATGTGCGATCGCTTTCTTACTGCCATAAGTGGAAATGTGACTGATCTCAATTCCAACGTCATAGTCAGAATCATCGGAAACTACGACAATGTCCAAAGATGGATAAAAATTAGCCGAGAAAAGACTTGAAGACAGTGAAGTTTAGATTTTTGGCAAAAGGAACTTTGCATTCTATTGGCCAGTTCTAGTCAATCCCTTTTTTCATAAAGTTATATGGATGCGGTGTAACTTTGGTAAACTGAGCTGTAATGGCTTGCAAACCCAATGAAAGAACGTAAAGTTTTGACATGTTGTAGCCAGCATGTGTTTGATCGCTTTTATGTTCTCTTGGTTGTGTCGTCGGACTGTTTTGTTAAAGCGAAACTCTAGATATATTAATGTCGTCAGGTAGAATTGTCTTTTTACAGCTTGTACATGGAGTCCATATTGTTGGATCATAGTAAGTATGCCGATCTGACGTTGTAGTTTGTTGTTTTGTTATGTACCAGAGATTATGACGCCATAGATAAATGCTGTGGCTCCTCTTATGCTTGTCAGCATGGTCTCGATGGTCTGTGGGAATAGAGATAGGACAGTTATAAGACCGAAGGGAAGATGATGTATCGGATTAATGTCTTGTGAAACTTGATTGTAAGTAACTATTAGAAATTCTCATCAACTTCGATTTGTAGAAATGCGTCATAAAGATCAATATTTTCCAAACCGGTTCAACTATAAAACGGCAAAAAGTCTTCATGTATTGGGATATAAGTGTGTATCTAATGCATTATTTAATCGTGTGGAATAATCAGCAGATATACAGATTTTGCCGTTTGCTTTTCGAAACACAAAAATAGTAGTTAAATATCTGGAGTATTTTGTTGGTCCTATTACTCCAGTTTCTCGGAGGTGATACAGTGTTTTCAAAATGTACAGGGCTACGTAAAGGATTGTGCGGTTAGGTCTAAATATTAGTTTGCTATCCGTTTTCAACTTGAGATTGGCTTAATTTTCGTGCAGCAACCTAAATCCTCTCGAAAAAACATCACTTAACTTAGATTTAAGCGTTTGGGTAAATGTTGTTTGTATCCTGAGCTGACTTCACAGAAAATGTGTTAAAGACAGATTAGCGAGGTCAAGTTCTTGAATAAGGTCTAAATCGATTAGGTTTAGATAAGCGTCTGTGAATACTCGATTTTGGAAGGAAACAAAGGAATTTAATTCACCAATAAGCCGAATATCATTTACAGATACACTCTTAGCAATGTAGTTTGCTTTTAGTAGGTCAGGTTTGTCAATTACTGTCCATGTTTTACGCGAGAATAGAGTGATCTCTGATGCTGTGTCAAATTAGAAACGAATTCGACTTTAGTTTAATTAGACACTGAGGTCTTTTCTGTGGAATTCGAAATCAATCTTAAAGAAGACAGACGCTGTATTTGATTTCTTCTGCTGATTTTTCTTTTTTTAATTGTGCTGAACATGAGAATTAGGCCTTAGGAGGGTGACAAAATTGTTGACGACATACTTGCCACTTGTTCTTTCTAAAAAGATAAGGCGAACATGCATACGATGCGTGTCTTTCTTCGAACTTTTGGGTTTATCATTTGGACTGATGTAAGACGTTTGTGAACGTCGTGTGGGTTGTTGCTAGACTAACATTATGTGCTTTCGTAAGTATAATAACATGTTACATTGAGTTGTCACATTGTGGACGGTTACTTTCTTGTCTGTTCCCAGCTTTACCAGTAATCGATAATATATTTCTAGATAGTTTGGTTACTGTTGACCTGTTATAACAAATAGGTATTAAATATGATCCTAAAGGAGTGTATGGAGGTGGAATCACTCGCAGTCGTGATTCACATGTCCGGCGTCAGTTAAGGCATTGTCTGTTTTGTAAAACTTAAAACATTTGTACCGAATGTTGAATAACAACTGTTGTTCTCTGAAAATGTCCATTAAGATAGTTGCAGTCTCAATGAAGATCACATCAGAAGTTCGTTTGAGTCAAATAAAATTTACAGCCTTTTTATTTCCCTTTGGATTCAATTTCCTTTGTATTAGGAGACGTTTTTTCCAGTCATCCTGATCGTTAAATAATTCAGAGTGGAAAGTATCTTTTCATCGCGAAAACCATGAGTTGAATGATCAGCCGTTATCGATGGAAAATTCTGTAATAATGTTCCAAAGCTCGACACTAGATGGATTCTCGGTATCTTCCAACTGAAATTTCTAAGTTAATGTCGTATGAAATTCAAGTGTGCTTTCTCAAATAGCTCCCGTAGTTAGGCCAATTTTTTTATTTTTTATTACATTTTCACCCACAACCTGGCAAAATGACACTGTGATGTAAGGGCTACTATCAGAGACATAAGTTTCAGGGATATTATGTAGGGAGTTCAGCAGCAAGATGTTTGTTCGAATTATACGTAAACTTCTGCGTGCCAGTACAGTTGAAGAAGCAGGAAACCAAACGGGAATTTAGAGTCTAGTAGTTCTGAGAAAGAAACAATTAGAGTAGAAAGCTTTCTACATGTAGCGATCTCTACTTTGTAAGGGTGGAACTTTGCCGCTTGCCAAAGGGCTTGTAGTTTATCGAATCATCCACCATTAAAATACCTTTAAGATAGGCAGAGGGATGCAACATTTCGTCGATGGGACGGAGCTTGCAGTTGACGACTCTCTTTTGAACCCTGTCAATGAGTGAGAGTAGTATCAAATGCACCAGCCAAATATGACAACACCACGCCATACATGCGTGAATGGCGCTCTTGTAGAAGTACATGATAATTTTAAACATAAGTAACGTCCTAGCACGGTAGAGATCCCACCTTCTCGGCAGTCGTGGCAATGCTCTCGATGTACCTGCTCCAACTGATGTTCTTTGTAAACGTTAGGCCGAGGAGTTTGAACGAAGTTCTTTCAGGTAATGTATATTTAGGCATAGCTATTGGTGGTTGAGATGGTTCCTTGAAATTGTTAAAGGAAACGAGCTTAGTCTTGACAGCAGTTAGCGTTACCATCCATTGTTGACCCCATTCCATTACTGACAAGAGGTCTTTCTCTAGGGTTTCCGCCATTGCGTTGGATATGTGTTCACTCGTTTTCTCCCCGTGCCTTTCATAGAGCATGGTGTCGTTAACAATTATACTTATATCAAATACTATTTTATAGGGGAGATCATTTATGAATATCAAGAAATAATTATGGTCCGAGGATTTACCCTTGAGGTATCCCCGCATTAATATCATATTGTTTAGACATACGACCATTGAGGACAACTTTAATTAATATCTCATTTATGAAGAATTTAATTATGTCTATCCGCCCAATAATGCCAAAGGATTTGATTGTTCTGAGAAAACTACCCTGTCATATCTTTAAAGAGCCTAACATATATCTAGGTCTACTGTGCTCTTCTCTTCTGAATTATCCAGTGCATGGCATATGTTCAGATATTACATCAGAATATCTGTAGTAGAACGGGCTTTCCTAAATCCATATTGATGGTCGGACAGACGTTTAGCCAGGTTGTAAGTTTGTTGACTAGAGCTTGATTAATTATAGACTCAAATATTTTGGCGAAAAGAGGGAGGAGGCCAATGGGGTGATAATTTAATGGGCCGGTTCTATCGTTCTAGTAAACTGGTACCACAGAAGCAGTCGAAACGAAACTATATAGCTCTCCATCCTGATTCGCTACCGGCTGTATTATGTGTTTACGCATATTAACATCAATAAATAACGTCGCAAAATGTATGAATGTACATTTGCGCGTGCGTAACGGAGCATGTAAAGGCGTTATATACATAACAAGTTTTTATGTCTTTTCAATATCAATTTCTAAGCAGATTTTTACTAACTAAATACCAATTAGAATTCATTTCACAGGTCTTAAAATCCTTTATATAAAATGTTCAGTCTTTAAACCAATAGGGGAGTTTGGGAGAGACTGTTCGTCATAAAAACAAGGTCACTTTATATGTATATTTGATCAACACCACTGGGGAGCCATGATTTAATATTCTGTTTATTTTTAAATCTCCAAAACCGTGTTTCCTGGTAAACAATCGATGATCCTTTAAAGACCATTGGTACTATCGTTCATATAAATAAAACGATTCAGCGATACAGGAAAGTAATTGACTTACTAATAAAATGATTTCCGACGAAGAATATTTTTTTATAGTTTTAAAAATTTTAAAAGAAATTTCCAAGACTATATATATATATATATATATATATATATATATATATATATATATATATATATATATATATATATATGTGTGTGTGTGTGTGTGTGTATAACCTAGATTTAAAAGAGGTGAAGACACTAGATATCTACGCTAAATAGCAAGCACAAAGGAACAGATCAACCGGAGATCAAATGGGCCTTTATCCTGTAAGTGCCTGCTCATAGGAAAGATGCAGTGGATACTAGAAAGCTGATTGGCTAACAAAAAACTCAATAGAAGGTGCGAGACAACCACAAAATTCTCGTATGAGCCTGAAGAATCCTAGAGTGGATGAAACTCGGAATATTCAATGTAGCTTAATCGCCATATATATTTTATAACTCACTCTCTCTCTCTCTCTCTCTATATATATATATATATATATATATATATAGTATCTCTCTCTCTCTCTTTATATATATATATATATATATATATATATATATATATATTGTTTTCACTCACATTCATCTCTAACAAGGCATATCACCACTTAGACATAAGGAACTACTATTTGGGACCATTCCTAGGAAAAATGAATAAGATATTGATTTACGTTACATTTAAATTCTGCATGGCAGTACAGTCAGGAAAGAAGGTAGCAGGAAGGGAATTTAAACGTATAGCTGTTCGAGGAAATAAACTATTAGATTAAAAGTGTTTGTGCCATTTAAAGACCTCAGCCGTGAAGAAATGATATTTTACGTACGTCGAGGGGGGGCACAAAGTCATCGATTTCATCAGAGCACATCCCATTAAAATATTTGTAAAACAGGCATAGAGATGCAACATTGCAGCGATGGGACAGCGTTCGAGCTTAGTTTCCACAGTGGGACCTATTAGATTGACAACTCATTTTTGGACTATATCCAAGAGTAATAGAGGTTAGTGGTAGATTTACCAGCCCAGATGTGGCTACAATACTCCATGCATGAGCGAATTTCGACTTTTAGAGGTACAGGATACTCTCAGGTGTGAGTAATCGTTTAGCTCTATAGAGGGAACCCACGTTCTTTGTAGCAACATTCTCAATGTCCTCAATATATTTGTTCCAGTGCATATAGCCCGGGAATTATAGGTCGAGAAGTTTGAATCAAGAAATTCACAGGTAGGGTTTTTTTCTGTCGTTGATATATGTGGTTAGAGAGGCGTCTTATAATGTTAAAGAAGAACAGCTTAGTCTTACTAGCAATAAATGTTACCATTCATTCTTAAGGTATATCGTGTGGAACTCGGGGATCTTTCTTTCGAACTCGTGAATCTTTTTGTCGAACTCTGGAATTTAGTCGGAATTTGCAATAAGAGCTATTATTTACTTCACGGGGCGAGCGTGCTATTGTTCCGATAACTATGACTGGATAGAGGTCCTTAGAAATTCGCAGTTCTATTCTTGGTCGCATATACTGAAATTCCAAATTCCTGAATTCGAGAAAAAAACATTTCCGAGTTCGCCAAGATACAACTAAAGAAGGTTGGTGGTTATATCGGCTGAAACATTGGGAAAATGTCATTAAAGATGAGAACAGATGAATCCAATGCGAATAAACGATCTTAATCTTAAAAATGCACTGACGTAATGTTCCCTGTTGTCACTATCTTTCAAAATACTGCTGATCAGCCCGACCAAATTAAATATATTTCTAGTAGCCTTTTATCTGTTATTAACAAAATATTTCGTAGGTTTGTCAATAGCAAGCTTATTCATTTTCTGGAGAATCCAAGCATTTTTCGCATTGTTAAATTTGGCTTTCGTGGTTTTCGCTCAAAGCTGATCTAATGTAATTGAATAGTTCTGTCGTTTTATGAATAATTCAGGAGAGAACAGAGCCATTGCGTTTGACATTTCGAAGTTGTTCAATACACTGTGTCATACTGGTTATCTACATAAAGATCAAGGTCATGTTATGGGTGATAAAGTTCTTGACATTATTTGCTCTTTTGTTTTTGATTGAAGTTTGCGAGTAACTCTGGATTGTGTATCTTCATTTTATTTTTCTTATCAATGCCAATGTTCCTCAGGCTACTACTCTAGGTCTCGCACATCTTTTCTATATAACTGACCTCTCATAGAATATTGTTTAGAAAATGAATATTTATGCTGATGACATTGTCCTCTACTCTATTATTGATTCTCGTTTACCTTCTTAGTATTAGCTGAAATATGAAGCTGACCGAAAGGTTGAACTGCGTTAAGTCATAGATCGGGGTAAGAAATTGATTATTTTGTTTAATCTTGTTAAAGCTGAACTACTTTTGCAGTGTTTATTTCTTAGGTTATTATGAATCGCTCTCCTTCGATGAATAATCGTTTCTAAAACTTTTTGGTTCTTTTTTTTTGTGATCCCCGGCTAAAGGAGGGTGGACCTGTAAATTCACCTTTATCCGTTCGTCCGTTTGTTCGTTCGTCTGTCCGCACTTTTCTAAACCTACGTCTTGGAATTTGTTGAAAGTTTGCACAAATATTAAACATGATATGAGTAAAAAAAAGTAAGAGAACGGATTTTCTGGGAAAACTCCAGTTGCCCGCCTAAGGGCGCATTTTGGGTTAAACTGGTTAAAATTGACATTTTTGCGCTTATTAAAAAAAAATGATGCCTTGGAATTTTATAAAACTTTCTGAATAGTTCTAACTAATTGACTTCTATATAATGTTGTTTGTCTATACTTGGCGATAACTCTTGGGTGTGCCCCAGGGGCTCTTTTAGGGCTAATAAAAACACTCCATTTTTGGGACTATTTTACCATATTTGTCCAAAATTTTCTGTGTATGTCTATTTAGCAGTTTTACATAGTGCTAAACTCAAATTTAAATATGTTATGGTCTTGGGGACATTTGGGGCTAAATGGGGAGGCAAATTATGGACTTAGTAATATTTGTTTTCTTTTGCATGGTGCACAACTCTAATTTATATGTGTTAAGACCTGAAACCGCAGCGTTTGTTCATTTTCACCAGGATGTGACATCTCATGGGGACTTTGGGGGCTAAATAGGGGGACATATGCATAACATAGTCATTTTTTTTATTCCTCGTTCACTCTGCACTCACAGGGAACCAGGCATGCTTCACTTGTTCTCATCGAATCTTTCCTAGAGTTTTATATTAAATCGGTTGCTATTTTTGCTTCTCGTTAAATTCTCTTACACATTTTATACATTTTCTCAACTCTCTATCTCTACAAATCTAATATTAGCCAATGTGTTGAGTATGCTTCTTCATCTTTGTGTTTATTAATATCTATCTAGTTTGAAAGTTCTTAATAATGTTCAGAGACGTACGTGTAATTTGATTGGTCCACCGCTTCCCTCTGCAGTACAACTTATGTCTCTATCATAGAAGTGATGTTGCTGGTTTCAGTCTATTTTATATTGAAATAATATTGTATGTGTTCGTCAGAATTGTCTGGTCTATTAAATGTTTTTCCAGGTCATCTAACCTGTTGGTCTAGTTGTCTCAATTAATTTGAAGTTTTAAAATCTCATTGTCATACAGATTTTCATTCAAGTAGATTATTTCCATAAACTGCAAGGATGTTTTACTGTTTTCAGTTTCACTGTATTCCTCCTATAGCCAACAGGGATTAAGGCTATATAATTAGCTTATAAACGCTAGCACAAGCTAAACAATCTGAGCATAACACAATTGCTTACGGACTTAGATTTCGTAATATAAATAAATATCTGAAAGTGATATAGACTTCAAAATATGTGAGTATCTCTCCATCTCTCTTTCTCTCTCTCACACACACTCTCTCTCCCCCCTCTCTCTCTCTCTCTATATATATTTACACATTACATTTTACATTAAAAGCATATTAAATTATGATCATACATATATAAACAGAAATATCTGTAAATATATATATATATATTAATCACCATATATATTTTATAAATTACTAACTATCTCTACCTACGTATTGAGCACTTTTGAAGTAAATACTTAAAGTTTACGCATAAATCTATACTTTCGTATATTAATTTTATGTGAGTAAATGAAGTAGTTATATATATATGTATGTATATATATATATATATAAATATATATAAAAGTAGTTTTGTGTGTGTGTTTGTAAGTTCCTTCTTCATAGGCCCTGAAAAGATAATCCTGTCTTTTGCAAATTTCACCCAAAGCCAATGTTTAGGCCTGGCAGTTTTCTTAAATATGTTTTGTACATAAATTATTAGGATAGGTAGAAACAATCGAAAAAAAACCCCTCTCATCTTACAAATCGCTTTCTCTCTCATAATTAAACAAGAATACTTTTTACAGGGGAATATTTTACGTTACCCCAGCCAAGAGAGATAATAAGATTTCAGCAAATCGTTTTTTCTTTGAAAACAGTTTTATTATAATCTGGAGATATAGCTAAACGACAGAGCATTCGACTACAAAACAAATGATTCCCTGTAAAATTCCGAGTTTACCTTAACATTTTATTTTATTTTTTCTTATTAATGATTTAATTTGAGAGAAAACAGCAAAAAATACCGTCGTTTACATATTTTAAAACAAAACATTAATTAGAACTGACTCTTCCAAACCCAAATATCAGCTGACGTAATGTTATAAACAAGCACAGATGAAATTTGGTGAACAACATTATCATTTGTATTTTGTCATTTTTTTTTTTTTGCAAATTAATTTACTGGGCATATTATTCCTCGGAATATATAATAATCATTTGAGGATTTATTCTAGAAAAATGCATACCCAATTTGTATGAATTAAAATATCATTTTTAAGCGTATGGTATGACCGGGCGGCAATCTAGTATAAAAATAGAGAGAAAGAGAGAGACATGTACACACACACATATATATATATCCATATATATATATATATATATATATCCATACATACAGACACATATATTATTCCATTTTCATCAAAACAAGGCACCGTACCACCTTAATGGTTATTATGTACACTTGAACTTCTGCATGCCAGTACAAAAATACATATGTACGTTTATATTCGTTTATATCTATGCATATACATACATATATATATATATATATGTACATGTCTCTCTCTTTCTCTCTATTTTTATACTATATATATATATATATATATATATATATATATATATATATGCACAAATGCGCACATACCTGCTCACAAGCACACGTACATATTATATACCCATACATATCCAAACAGAAGTTCTAGATCTGAATTTTCTTTTGTAAACTATTTGATAACTTCTGATATTTCCATCCTTCATTCGGAACGTCTATGTGTTTATGACCGATTTTGTTGTTTATATCTATTCTTTATTTGTGCCGGTTTTCAGATATTTATCTTCCGGTTCCATTCGGTTCTTCTTAATCTTTCGATTATTATTTTTATTCACTAGGAACACAAGCTGTAATCCAAGATTTTTTTCTCTTCAGCAACCTTTAGTGTTCCCTTGTGTCTAGGTGACTACACGTCGCCTTAGATTTCCAGAACCATCCACCTCTTTCGATAACAGTCGCAAATGAGTTTGCGTTATCGTAACAGCCATTTACCATTGATTTTTGTTGACAATTAATATTGGCCTTCACAGATATTTAGGTTGCTATAAATCAATACCCCCAGCCCTCTTTGCACTTATCTATGGAAGGCCCGGTTATTTCTTTCTGTTTTTTTTTGTCTTTCCATCCTCCTTGAGATTCAGGACTATTTGGTGCGGTGTCAGTTGATGCTGATCCTACATTAACTTTGTGTGTGTGTGTGTGTGTGTGTGTGTGTGTGTGTGTGTGTGATAAACTTACAATTTTACTATTTGAGCTTTCTTAATTCTATTTAGTATTCGTCTATCGTTTTGTTTTACTATGTTGTAGTTTTTCTAAGTCCGATAAGCGTGTACATCTCATGTGTATTAGTTTTGCTTCAAAGGTTTTCTTTAATATTTTAACCGTTTCAATTACTGTAATTCGCGGTGTTTTCTCAGCCACTTCCTGATTCCAAGCTTTCTTATTCTTTTTTTTTTTCGAAAATTTTCGGCATTGTTCCTATTATTCCTATCATTTTTCGTGTTATCTTGACTTTCTCATCTTCGATATGCTTTCAGATCTCTGGCCAGTTCTGTGTATTTGCTTCGCTTCTCAGTCTCTACGATATTCATCCCGTGAACTGCTGAAACGACAATGTCTACGATCTAGCAAGACATTTTTCTTGTTATCTATTATGACATTGGGTCTTCTTGCTTGGATGGGTTTAACTTTTGTACGTTTATGCCCCATAGGAGTTTATGATTTTCGTTTCGTTTGCTATTATTATAAGCTCGATTTTCTGCTTTGTTACATACATCGCTTATTGAATGTGAGAGCTTATGTACAATATAAAGGAAACAAGAGTTCATTTTATACTCTCATAAACTGTTAATTCCAGTATGCATTTTGCCTTCATAAAGTTGCTGAATTTTCCATCCCTTAGTATTTAATATTCCATGCTTATCCAAACATTCACCTTATCCATCTATGCAATGACAATATTCATTTTTACTTTATATATATTAAGACTCTTTTAGTCGCCAAAATCGCCGATTTCCTTTATCGTTGCATTACTAATATAGTGTGTAATGTGAATTTAAGTCTTGTTATTTACTAAGGTATGTCCGTCGCATGCAGACATCGTTTAATACTTTGTTAGTAATATATCATTTCTCTTACCATCGTCTAATTTTTTTTCTCAGTCGTTCGTCATTTGTGTTGTTTTGTTTAAGATCGCTCAGTCGTAATTTTATGAAAACGATTCCATTAAAAAAAGAAAAAACAATGGAAAACGGCCAGAAGTCGAAAGAGAGAGAGAGAGAGAGAGAGAGAGAGAGAGCGAGAGAGAGGTTGGGATTACTATCAGACGCATACGAGAGAGAAAAAGATATATTGATAGATGGGAAGTCGCGATACGTAAAGCCGCATAGTGTATTCTTCTCTCGGTAAAGCAACTCCAAATTGTAGAGGATTTGTAAATAAAAGCGAAACATCAAACGCTAAATGATATTAACTACGGAGCCAATCGTAATATTTAAAAGTGTTTAATTTTTTTTTTACAAACGACTAACCACTTATCAAGGCCAGAGACCACTTGAAGATAACGATTAATTGGAGTACATTAGTCAATAGAACAGCATCGTAGTAATCGTTAGTAGTGGAAACATGGTGAATTTGATTAGTTAAGGGTACGGCGCATCAGGAACTTGTTTACGTTAAACTTGAATATGACTATATTGTATTCAATTCGAAAGTTTAGGTTTAGGCACTAAGTAAGAGTGAGGGGAAATTATTGATAGTGATTTCAGATAGATGAGTGTTTCTCGTGAAAGTCTGGCGAAGAGGGACGATAAATTTGAGCTAAGCCGAGCGTTGGCAATGAAAATAAAGATAAACCAGAAACAGGCTCGCAACATCTGTTCTGTGGAAAAGAGGTTAGAGGGAAGAGAAAAGGGCATGCCCATTAGTCTACAAATCCTATTTTGAACTCTAAACTGTAAACTTTGATACAACGTCTAGGATCACTCGGCCATATGTCACTAGGACAATTCTTAGTTGTTTTTTGTAATTGTTAAACCTATGTTGTTATTCAAGGGGTTCTCTCTCTATCAGAGGTGTTCAAATTGCATTCAGCTCTATGCTTGGTTTGCTCAGTAGATTGTTATGTCCGAGCATGTGAGCTGTTTCTTTAAGTTTTCTCACTTTCCAGTGGGTCTCTCTATTTATCATTTTTACTTAATCCCATAGGGTACAATGGTCCACCCTCTCCATGCAACCATGGTAGGCTTTAACCCGATTTTTCCGTCTCCCCTTTAGTTACCGCTTTTCGGTATTCTCCAACCCTTACTTTGAGAAGGAGGCATGTTTCACCCTTGTAAACCTTTCTGCAACTGCATGGGATGGAATATATGTAGTTCTTGGTCATGTTTTCCTCCATGCGGGGCTTCACTCGTACCAGGTGTCGTCTGAGTGTTGACTCTCAAAAGTGAGAAAACTTAAAGAAACAGCTCACATGCTCGGACATAACAACCTACTGAGCAAACCAAGCGTAGAGCTGAATGCAATTTGGATACCTCTAATAGAGAGAGAAAACCTTGAATAACAAAATAGGTTTAACATTAACAAAAACCAACTAAGAATTGTCCTAGTGACATATGGCCGAGTGGTCCTAGACGTTGTATAAAAGTTTACAGTTACCCAAAGGTTCCCCAGTTCGATACAAAATACCTGATGAAGGCCGAAGGGCAGTACGACCGAAACGTTGTGACTATAATAACCAAGATGAGGAAGTCAGTCCGCCAATCTCAATATATATATATATATATATATATATATATATATATATACATAAATGTGTGTTTGTGTGTTAATAATAATATTGTGTAATGCTTCTATATATATATATATATATATATATATATATATATATATATATATATATATATACAGAATCATTACACAATATTATAAATAACACACAAACATGTGTGTTAATAATAATATTGTGTAATGATTCTGTATATATATATATATATATATATATTAAACATACACACGCATATATATACAGACGCACCTACAAACATATATACATATATATTTGATATGTGAATTTCTGCAAATAAATATTTGTTCTCCATGGAAACGCAACGGCTGCAATGAAGAAACAAAATGTCAGCCGTTTTTTTACAAGGGATTTGACGGCGTCACTTAATCGGATAGGACATTTTTTACAATAATAATGAGGTGTTTGCATTGACGCTAAACATTATAATTCAGACTACATAGTGCGAGTATATCTACATGCATATATACTAAAGAAAGCTTGTTTACTTATTGGTTTGGAAATTTCAGAAATAGGTAGATATACGCATCAGACATAAAGCTAAGAAAACAAAATTAATCTTGTTCAACACAAAAACTATCTGAGACGTATGTTTATGCTGAATAATGTTCATATATATATATATATATATATATATATATATATATATATTTAGTATCATGTGTACCGTGTTCATTTGCAAGTGTTAGATTATAACATTGTTATGAGTTAATTAGTAATTATCGATCTATCATCCATTTGTCTATTTATCTATTTATCTATCTATCCAGTGACAGTGTTAAATAGTTTATATCTTGAGTTATGTATTGTTTATAGGATAAAGTGTAGCAATAGGTTTTAGATGAGGATTAGCTAGATTAAATAAACAAAATAACCTTGAGCAGGCGTGCATGGCAGAGTAGGTTACGTTAGGGAGACGTGTCTTTTAATCAGTTGTAACCGAAACTCAGCTCAAAAGGTTGGAAGTTTAGTCAGTTGAAGAGTTGGAGTTCGGTCACGCAAGTGAACAGACGTACATCAAGCCAGGAAGCGAGGCTGTAAAGAACAAACATGTAGAGACAAAATTCAGAAGGTAGTGATGACCATTTGAGACAACTGAAATAAGTTTATATTTTAAAAATATAAAATGTTGTTCACAAAAGAAGGAAGGTCTCAATTGGTTACGGTGTGGTCACTTCATCTTTCATCACGCATCGCGGCAGTGAAGATAGAAGAACTCTTGAAGAAAGAAAGGTATGAAGCATATAATATTCGTCTTATAAAAATGATACCTTATGCAAATATTAATTGTAATATATACCCTTACGATAACTCTCTGATACAACATGAATCAGTTTATACGTCGACATCATATCCTCTGTCTAAACAACATTATACCATGTATACATTTATAACAGGGGTTATAAAAGCAACATCTCCCACTTATTTATATATAACATATGACTGTTTTGGGACCGCTCCACCTCCTTATACCACACGTAGCGACATATAGTGTTTATAGACTCGGAATATGCACTGGACTGGATTCAGATCTGTTTGACATCTGTTGTGTTGAATTCTCTTCGCCACTGGTGTCCGGAAAAGCCGGTTAATGAGATGCGCAATTATGGACTTTGAAATGGAAATCACTGTATATAAAACATAAATACAGTCTAGGGAAGGAACTAAAGATACCAATTTTATAATTTGCACAACTAAAACAGTGGGTGACTGTGGCGTCAGTTTATCGACTGCTATTCTATAGGGTTATATTCCCATATATTTTTAATCCATACATACAAGAACTATTTTCAAATAGAATTACAAAATCAAGTTTAGAAAAACAAGCCAATGATGAGATAGATGAAGTATGACATGGGAAAGAGCAATTCGTGCAAATATTTTACAAACATGAAAGCTGTAAAATGTAAAGATAAATGTACAAGATAAGAGAATCAAGAATTATGAGGATGGCGACATTAAGCGTAATGTTCCATTTGTATTCGTCTTTGATGGGTACGTGATCATTGTTTTATTCATGAAGCATCTTAAAAATCAGTACCAGTATCTTTTGAAGAAAAAGTTCATGGCAATTTTTAATGGCATTGACACAAAATTTCTTGCGGTTTCGCTTGTGTCATTTCGAGATCTGTTATTCTCTCTTGCTTTTTTTTCAGATTAAAATCAATCAACGTCAATAGTATAAAGAATACACAATATTATGTTGTTATGAATAACTTTTTATACGTGTAAATTATCAAGATGGCTTTTATGCTGAATCATCTTTTTAAAGTAATCGCTCCAGACAAGGCATAACGACGTAAGGAGTTTTAATAGATCTTGAAAGTAAAAATCTTGCGAACAATAAATGTTAGAATGAATAAGCTTTGATTCAGAAAACAGCAATTTTTCCATCTTTGTCAGAAACATTGCTCTTGGAATGTAAGAACTAAAGGACAAAATAAGCGAAGCGAGAAATAAGTGCGTGAAGAAAGTAAACACCTGCCAACTGGAAAACATTGATATCATCATGTTTACAGACGAGTCTATTGTATTAAAGCAAAGCACAAAAGACAGTTATAAAATGCTGAATTTTAAATTATTAAGTCGGCTGATAAAACATGTTCATATGCATATTTATATTGATATAATCTCATATTTTTATTACGTTGTTTTCATGTTAGAACAATTTAATTTGAAATCATAAAAATCTTAATTGTTTGGAATGTAGGTACATCAATTTTAATGTTCTTACATTTTGAGATGACGAATGATTGTTTGTTTTACTTGTTTTGATCAAACTGTTATTTTCATCTTTAGTGTTTTTTATGCAAAGTTTCCGTCGAGGTAGCCTTCGACTATCGTCAGGTATGTTAGTCGCCATCCTGGAAAAGAACGGAGAAAACTTACTTGCTCCGTAGATGGTTTCGTATTCTGGAGTTATTTTTTCTTTTCGCCGTGGTTTTATATGTGTGAAAAAAATAGTTAATAAAGACAGGCAATTCTATTAACGTTAGTCAGGCGATTATCCCTCGTTTACTGTTGAAATTTTAACGCAAAGTTGTATAATTTCTGTTTTTTTTTATAATTAGCGGTTTTTAATATACAGCTGATCTCTTGTAAATGTCTAGCATATGTTCCGTTTTTTAAGTCACTCTATTTTGCATCCCTTAGAATTATTTTAGCCTCGTTTCATAAAATGAAATGCGTTCCTTGTTTTTTGCATATGTAATCAGCTTGTCCAAAACTTTCGGCGCCCCCCCCCATGTTACGGATTTGCCAAGTTGTTTTAGCCTGACTTTTATGGGGCGATCGGTGTCCACTTTTGTATAATTTTCCGTATTTGCATGAAATCGTATATACGAAGTTTATTTGTCATAGGACTTTCATCGACGTAATACTCAATATGAAGACGATATTCATAGCAACTCAGGTAATACAATCAATATAAAAGATATTTAATATTAATTTTTGGTTTGGGTTGGTTAGTTGTTTTGTTTTACGACTTACAGTCACTTTTAGGCTTATTGAATATTTAATCTTGTGATTTTGGTAAAAGTCTTTATCCTTTTAGTTTTTAGTATTTTGAAATATTAATTAACGCTGCTTGATTGTATGGTGTTGTTTTACGGCTTATCTAATCTCTGGCATTATTCACTGTCAAAATTGCCCAGTTCAGTACAAAGTTTTATGTGTCCTTAAATGCAAAACCTTGTGATTTAAGTAAATGTTTTATGATTCTAGTTCTTCATACTTTCAAGTATGTGTTAATGGTATTTATATTATTTCTTTACTGTTTTGTTTTTATATTTGCAGAATATTATCGAGTATTATAATGTTTGCTCTACTTTAAGTCAGAAAGTCAACCTTTTTTCTGCAACGATTTTTTTTAATTTCAATATAACAAATAGGTCTGTTTAGCATTGTTGATCTATTTCCTGTTTTTCGTCGTTTCTTCTTAATTGATATATATTTTATTAGTGAAATCTTGCAACTATTTCTATATTGCAAGTTATAATAATTGTTTTCTATTAGTCATATCAGTTTAAAATTTAAACCATAAATGTGTGGAAATCAGAAAAAAATGGTAATGTTTCTTGACCAATAGTTGAGAAGATTTATTTTTGTTTTACAGCAAATTTATCAACGAAATGTTTTTTTTTAATTAATGTTTTAAGCATTTCAATTAGCGAATTTTGAAACACAATAGCGTGGGAGTTATCTCAATATTCCATAAGAATCTTTGACAGTGATACAAGCACCAAAATTTGCACAAATAGCGTTCAAAACATACATTTAAGAAAAGAAGGTTAGCCATCAGAAACTTCAAGATGGATGTCAGTTTTCAAGATTGCTGCTGAAGCAAACCTGGCAAATTTCAATTTTTGAAGAGGAACTCCGATTAACACAATTTTTTATGGTTCCAAAATAAAATTAGTGTATTCTCATACAACTAAGTATATTATGCTTTGAAAATTTCAATATGGCCACCATTTTACAAAATGGCGTCTCATTGATTACTGGTATTTTCAACTATAACCTAACCTGTTTCTATGTTCTGTGCCGAGTCTGTGATGAAAATTTTCACTGCCATTTATTTGTTACACTAATGTAATGTAGTAGTTTAATAGTAAAGTTTTTGGCTTGTAATACCTTAACACTGATGCCAAAGCACAACCAAGGCACACTGGTGACATCATTGCTGTGAAACTCAGCATGGAGTTCTGAGTCGGCTTGTAGTGTACTAACTGTAGTTGTAGTTACTAACTGTTGTCGTAGTAAACTAACTTAAGACAATAGAATCTATAAGTGCCCCAAATACTTCATAATGAGCTCCTTATGCACCTCAACTAGAATTGTAGTTAGTTGTAGTGTAGTTGTTAGATAGACGCGCCTGAATTGACAGAGTGTGTCAGGGCGGGAGAGCCGAGCAAAGGATAACGGGGCTTTAGTTACCCGGAAGGTGTACAGATCTAAACGGCGTTGGATGAATGATCGAATTAATGGATACAGATGGTTGAGCCTCGTTGTATTAAATAATTGAATGTGCTTTGAAGTTTTGTAAAGTTAAGCGGTAAAATGATTGCTCCTCGACCTTCATCTGTATACGTAAAATGTCTGCTAACAACCCATTGAGTAGTGGAGCGAAAACTGATTGGGGGAAGTGTTGCCTCTGTCAGACAGACAGGAAAGATGAGTTGAAGTCTCTTTCGACACACGATATGAGTGTTGTTCCGATGGCTATTCCATGCTAGCCACAAACATACCACAATTACAGGCGATTAACTTCTTACAAATAAAAGTAGACCCGTCTCGACTAGATGAGGTAGGTGGCATTGAGGACACATTAAGACAAAACAGTGTAAAGTACCATCAAACATGTCGTCTAATAGTCAACAACAGAAACGTGCAACTAAAAGAACATCTGAAATTCAGAAGAGACCTGTTGAAACTCGCATAAAACTGCGAAAAACTAGTATGGAGATAGAACAGTGTTTCCTTTGTGAATTCTAGGGATAGAGAGAATCCACTTTCAGTCTACATTGGGATTTTTTTCATGCTAAGACCAGAAAAAGAAATCTCGTGGAAATGCTGCATGACCATGGTCTTTGTATTCCGTATGACCGAATGTTTGACATATCATCGCAGCTGGGAGATGCAGTTGTAAGTATATATGTAAAGGAAAATGTGGTTTATCCCTTCAAGTTGAGGACAAGTCTGTACTCTACGAGTCCGATAGAAAATATAGATCACAATCCACCATCTACCACTGTGACATCAACATGCCATGGTACCAGCATCTCAATCGTTCAGCATACTAAACCAGCTGACTAAGGAGAAGTCAGAGAAGTAGTTTCTATCAAGAGCAGTAATGTCAGAATCTCAGAACTTCCTGACTCCTACACAACTGGTCACACTGCTTTGTATACAAAAAGTATCCATCTTCTTCTAAAAGCAATGTGACATATACATTGTAAAGTCTCCCCCTAAAAGATGAATATGAATAATTGCAGAAGATCAGTCTAACACAGGACGTAAGTGATGACGTTTACATTAGTTGGTCAATCCACCATGCAGAGAAGAAGCGCGGTCTTGGGTATGAAGTGAGCATAACTTCACCGTTGCCCCTTCTACGTGATGCGGTCCATTCTGTTGCTATGGTGAGACATTATATGGACAAAGTCAAGGATGCTATTTATCACCTCAATCCAAACCAGTTTTCTTGTGATAACTGCAGACTAGCCAATCTACGCTCTTGCTAAACAAGTCCAGTGGCACTGGCCTGACCGGTTTGGCAAGGACAGGTTTATGGTAATGTTTTGTGTCCTCCACATCGCGGTGGCTTCATTCAGATCACTTGAAACCTTGCTCTAGAATAGCGGATGCACGAGGTCACAGCATGCTGTCTGTATATGCCCCCCTAAAAGAATATGACTACCACTCTGCAGAAGAAAACAGTGTCCTTGATGTTAACGGCTGATGTGAGGCACGGAGGAAAGAGAGTCTTTAGTTTCAGTTCTGGGAGGTTATTCTATCAATGGAATTGGTTGTGTTCTCGTTGGTTAGATTTTTCAGAGACGCAAACTTCAACCTGTACTGCACAACACTCTCTGCTCTGATGTCCATCTTTTTTGCCAACAACAATGTCAACTATGCTCGATGGCTACACATCCATCTCATAGACATGGTATCCTTGGAACAAACTTATCCCGCAGTGTTCCATGAATTTCAACTTGGAAAGCCTGTGGTCCACACGATTCACAGGGAGTTTTCTAGTATCGCCATTGACCAAGACACGGAGTAAGCTAATGCAGTGGTGAAAGGTGATGGAAGTGTCATTGTCATTACTGAGGATCAATCTGCACTGAGGCCATGGATAGTCCTGGGCCAGAGGTTAGCGAGCTGATTCACCAATATGAGTTTGCTTCCAAGGCCAAAATGAGGAATGAGGATATCAGCCATCATGAGCAGACTAGCCAGTCTCAGAAGTTGTTTAGTGCAATCAAGGATCTAGGCAATCCAAAGATATTTGTACATTCCAGTGCTTCAGAATTTGTCAGAACTCACAGTGATAATGGTCAAGCTGCATTGAAAGAATTTTCAAAAGTTTTGGTGATGAGACCTCTTTCTATAAGCCCATAAAAAAGAACAAAACGGACTTTTTCCACCAGCAAGCAGCCGTAAGTTCCGCTGACAAGAAGAAACGGGTATTGAAAAGTGACTGTGATCTGTTCTCACAGATTTTCATATCCTGTTAAGCACGAACATGTGATCTGTTAGAATTCTTCTGGCATGGCAATCAGTTTTTTTTATGCAGCACTGAGTGACACAGGGAATCTCTATCCTGGAAGGAAATCTGACCTTGTTGACATTCTGGAAGATACCATTGCTCAACTTGATTCTCAGCCAGAATGTGATGTCATCATTATTGATGGTGCGGCTCTTGTACACTCTTTCTTGCCAAAGATCTCAAAGACATTTTAGGAATATGCTGTCCGTGATGTACTGCCAAAGATTCGGAGTTTCTCGTGGAAGTATTAGCAAACAGACCTTGTATTTGATGTTTACAAAACTTCAAGCCTCAAAGCTGAAACAAGATCAAAGTGAGGCAAAGGAAATTGATGTAGAGTGAAAAACAAAACTAAGCTGCCACCCGTCTGGTACAGTTTTCTGAGAGAAAGCAGACCTGTTTGAGTATCTAGCAGATAAAATTCTATCCATGTATCCCGACAATGTCGTAGTTGTGACCAAAGGAGAGAAGGTCAAACAAATCTTTCAACTTTGAACGTCTACAGCCTTGCAATCATAAAGAAGCTGGCTCCAGGATTTTCACACACGCATTTCATGCAGTTAAACGACGTGCGACGTTAGATACGTTATGTTGTTCTATATTTCGGATATAATTTTAGTTAATATATATGTTCATTTTATTTTAGTTTTATTTTATTTATTTCTTTTGCCCATAGTGGAATGAAAAATAGTAAGACAAGCAAGCACATGTATGGACCTAGACGATCCATGTGGATTCTGTCTGAATGAAGCATTTGCTATCCTATACTTTAAAGAACCCCAACATCTATAAGCTGTAGGAGAGAAAACGCGAACAACTGTATTCACAGGAAAAACTTTAATAAAAATGTGATTTGATATGGTGAAAATCCGAAAATTGTAAGAGAAGCTGCAGTTACCTTTATATTTTTCCATTACGCCATATTGAATTTTAATTCCTTTTGACGGATTGATTGATGCTATTTCTTCCGATGAGTTAAGTGCATAATAGATTCAGTAATTGATATAATAATTAAGTGATTGATTTTGTGCTACGAAACATACTGTCAAGAATTCTATAAATCCACTGATTTAAAAGATAAACTATAAGATTGTCAACATCATGAATTTTTCAATATAAATTTTTGTCATCGCTTATATATATATATATATATATATATATATATATATATATATATATGCGAAATAATAAGCTTTTAGTTACATTATAAGCCGTTTTTTTACAAGGTAGTCACCACTTATCAAGGCCTGGAAGCCACTAGGGGATAAGGGTTATTTTGTGTACAGTACGTTAGTGTTGGAAATTTGATAAAGTGACTTACTTAAGGAGGCGGTTCATCAGGAATTTGTTTACGTTGGACATGAAGACATCCAGGTGGTAGGCAGGTGGGAAACAGGCAACCCGAACAGAGTTTCACAGGCGTGCACTTGAAAGATTGACGAGGGGGGGGAGAGATTAGAGTTCGGATTAGCACCTTCCATGGTAGTAAGGATAAAACAATGACAGGCTCGCAACGTCTCTCCTGTAAGAGAGGGGTTTCAGGAAAGAGAAAAGGACATCCCTCACTAAGCCACGAAGCCTATTTTGTACTCTGTCAAGGCAAGATAGGTTGATTGCAGCAGCTCCTGGCCAGATGTAACAGCAGTACTCCATCCTTGGACGTACTTGGCTTTTATACAGATAGAGAATTGCATCAGTAGTGAGATATCTTCTGGAGCGGTAGAAGGATCCTACCATTTTTCCAGCGACCTTGGCAACTGACTTGATGTACGTATTCTATTTCAGGACATGGGTAAAAGTCAAGCACAGAAGCTTATAAAAACATGGGACTTCTCCTAGACGAGAGCCACCCATTTCAATTGATGCCAGATGGGGATCAGAGCGTTTATGATGTAAAGATAGGAGCTTTGTTTTAAATGCATTAAAAAGTAATCAGCCAGCTCCTCCTACACTGTACCACGCGCTAAAGATCAGAGGAGAGAGAATCTGAGAGAACTTTGTCATTTCCGGCCTTTGATGTGTTGCCATAGATGGGCGTGTCATCAGTATAGATGACAAGGAATGATTTAAGTGTGTGTTTTGGGAGATTATTGATGTATATCAGGAAGAGAGTTGGGCCTAGGATGGACCGCTGAAGGACTCCAGCATTAATATTGAGGGCCTCTGATCTCTGCCCATCAACCACTACTCTTATGAGCCTATCAGAGAGAAATGATTTCATGACCGAGAAAACATTTTCAGTTATACCGTAGCTGGAAACCTTGTGAAGTAGTCCCTTATGCCATACCTTATCAAAGGCCTTCGATATGTCAAGGGCAATTGCCCTAGAGAGGAAACCTTTGTCGATAAATCTACTAATCCTATGAGATATAACAGTTAGCACATCTGCTGAAGATCTGGCAGAACGCAAATCATAGTGCATGTCACTAAGAAGCTTATTTCTGCTGAAGTGGTTGACTACCCCTCTATTCAATATGGATTCCAGCAGCTTACTCATGACACACATGAGACTTATTGGTCTGTACTTAGAGGGAGATGACACCTGAGTTCTTGAATACATAGCATACTGATGAGGTGTTCCAGTGTGTTGAGAGGCACTTCTCTTTAAGGCAACGCTTACATAGTTTTGTAAGTATGGGGGCAAGTTCTAGTTGAAGCTTTTTCAGCAAAATGATTGGAATGCTGTCAGGGCCAGTTGCTTCACTGGAATCAACGTTCTTGATTAGCTTGGCGACATCAGGCACTGATATTTGTATGTTGCAGTGCGTGTTGTCCGTTATAGGAGGAAATACGGGGAGTTGATGGCCTTCGTCGCATAGGGTAGAATAAGCTGCAAAGTTCTTGGCAAATAGTTTGGCCTTATCTGATGCTGACGAGATGACCTCAGGGCCATTTATGATAGTTGGGATAGAACGCATGCTTCTGTTCAGGATCCTGTTTGCTATTTGCCGAAACGTACCGCGAAACTAGTAAAATGGACTCAGTTTTCACGTGAAATAAAACCTATTTATCAATAATATTTATTTTACTATGCCTGCATCTTGGTTTTACATGTTTCCTCGTTCGTCATAAGTTTAACAAAACTCTGCAGTGTCGAACACGTGCCTTTTCGCCTCCCACGTCGACATATACGCCCAGGTCTTGTCGCCGCAACGAGGGGTTTTGAAATCTCTCACGCTGACACGTGCTTTCCGTCACTATAGCTGCCCACAAATTTCTCTCCGTTCTATATTTTCTTTCTCTTTCTTTCGTTGTGACGTAAACTCGCGCAAAGGCTTGTACATTCACATACGTGAGTTACTCCTGCTGCTACATACGTTTTCGTGGCTTCATTAAAGAAATACACAACATAGAATTGCCCATATTTTATCCTACACAATAACCATCATTAACTTAATAGAACAAGTACTTTCATAAGTTATCTGTCTTATATTCCTATATTACGTTCAATTATTTCTGATATTCAAACTGTCTGCACATATATATCTTCATCGTTAAGTTATTCTCGCTCTTACATTGATATTAAAAGAATATTTTTTTTATTTAAAAATAATTAAAACGAATTTTAATATACGCAGCCACAGATATGCAAGCGTCTTCCTAAAAGATAACAGTTTTGCGTATTTCTTTTTGTAAGTTCTTTTTAAATAATTATTTTCAGTTACATATTACGCTTTATTTTTTATACATAGTTTCTTTATAATGCTGAATCGTGTAGTAATTAGCGTGATGACCTTCTAGCATACTGACATGCTTATATATATATATATATATATATATGTATAACTACTTCATTTACTCACATAAATTAATATAAGAAATTAAAAATGTATGCGTAAACTTTAAGTATTTACTTCAAAAGTGCTCAATACGTAGGTAGAGCTAGTTAGTAAGTTATGAAATATATATGGTGAGTAACCTACACTGATTATTTCGCGTTTCATCCACTCTAGGATTCTTCAGGCTTATGCGAGAATTTTGTGGTTGTCTCAAGTTTTTATTCTATTGAGTTTTTTGTCAGCCAATCAGCTTTCTAGAATCCACCACATATATATTTTATAACGTACTATATATATATATATATATAATATGTATATATATATATCAATAAATAATACATATGTATATATATACATACATGCAAATATATCATATATATGTGTGTGTATGTATTTATGCGTGTGCATGTGCGCGTATAGTCCTATATGTACGTGTGATTTGGCAATTACACAGGCAAAATGAAAAACGACGCATAGTTGAAATCTCAGACGGAAGAATAAATGGAATGCTGATTTTTATGTTCATTTTATGATAAACAAATCGTTTCATGTATAGTGTATTTCCGCTCGCAAGTGTTTTTTTATCATAAAATTCTTATAGAAAATACACACATATGAAACTATAATTTCATCCGAATAGAACAG